>NC_133804.1:29845229-29987729 GCF_043250625.1 Sebastes fasciatus
TTCTAATTGGCTACTGCTGATAAGATTCCCGTGTTGTAATTGGCAGCTGCTGATAAGATGCTGTCAGCTGCAGCAGCAGTCAGCAGCATGGTGCAATGACAACAGCTCAGGAGTTGGTGGGCGGACGGGGCTAAATCCAGGGCCTGAACCTTGTTTTCCAGAGATACTATTCCAGTCTGGGATTTGGCATACTGGCTATGACAAACTTTTAGACCGGAAAAATACTGCTTAATGGCCCAAAAAACACAATTTCTCAACCAGTTTTGTCCTTCATGGAAATTTCTTGCTAAAGTTGGAACAGTGTTGCTTATTCCACATCAGATATTTCTGTCTCTGCTCTTCTCACTGGTTTGATTGAGGCTAGTTTGGTATAAGGCGAATCACGTATTTCTCTGCATCGATCAAACATTTAGCACTATCTAAATCAAAATGTGATGCCAAAATGAACAAATGGTGTGTTTGTGTGTTGTTAACGTATGTCGCCAGGCCACTTTCAATCAAATCTCATGCAACCACACCCACTTCTTGATTGAGAATATTGGAATGTCTTGGGGGCAGTAGAAACAAGTTCTTAACATTGACATATCATCACCTTTTAAGTTGATATAGCAGTTGCTTATTTACACATCCTGCAGTTGTGGAGCAACATTATCATTCATTTGGAGTCGTGTTTCTAGCCACCTGGTGAATTTAAGTCCAAACATTCACTCTTTTTTTAGCTCTGTTTTTGGTCTCTGCAAACTCCTGAGGTAAACATCTGGCTTTTTACCTGCTAAATGCTCCAGTATGTTCACAAGCTACTTGCTAACTGTGTTGGTTTGGCACTGAGCAGGTAATGCACAGTGGGGTGTTGGAGCTACTTCCCTGAAAACAGCTGCCTTCTGCGGCTGGAAACGAGACTAGCGCTAAGTTGCCATTGCATTTATAGACACTTTGTTTTTGTAGGGAAAGCCTTAAGAAGTGAAAAGCACCTTTTCAGGGTCTTTAAGACATGAAATAAATAGAAATAAAATAGATAGAATGGGCATTGCCATTAATAGCAACACTCCTCTTCCATACTAAAGATTGAAAAAGGAGATGCACTTGTTTATTGCACGTTATGCAAATGTCTGTGCTTGAAGCCATAAAGTGTAGTACCCAACATTAGCTATAGTGCTACATCCATAAGTGCAATTTCTGCAGCAACTGCCAGCTTCAAGAAATATTCGACCTGCTTCCTATTGAGGTAACTTGAATAGAGTCTATTGTTAACTGGAATTAGATGCATTGGTTATAGTGCTGAGTTGTACCCCCCCCCCCCCCCCCCCCCCCTCCCCATTAGAGCCGGCTATGTAGGAGGTCATGAACAGGGAACAATAGTGCTTATGACCCATATATGCCATTATCATGTGATAGACCCATTCTTTTATTATCTACCTATAGCGTCTTCTATCCAGGTCCTGGGGGCACCAGGCTTGTCATGTCTCGATGATTAATTTTTCTGCCGTACCCCAGTTCTGTACTCAGTAATGTGCAGCTGACTCGGCTAAATCCCAGCCACTTTTTTTTTCTGTGGAAATTTCATTCCATTTGGTCATGTTTCAGGCCATACTCATAGATTTAGCAGATGTTTTTGCTGGCAGAAGTAGCCAGAAGTCTCTTGGGCTTGAGCTGGAACTGCTGATGAAGAGATTTTTGAGCTATTGTGTCCTTAGCCTAGATATCTGTGTAATCAATACCCTTAATATCCTCACTTCCTTCCATACCTAACTTTCTGTCTGTCCTCCTTGAACTGCAGGCCATTCTTCCTTATTGACTGTATCATGCACAAGAGCATACAAGCATGATTTTTTTGTGATTCATTTCGAGAAAGTAATTATGCTTTTGTCTTTAGTTGGAATGCACAAGAAACTTTGCCTGGTGGATAAACTGATTCATGTTCTAACTTACTACACTGTCTAATGGGAGGGTATGTGGGCGTTAGTGGTGTGAGTTTTAACTGTGGTTTAAGGCATTTGTCTCGGGTCCTCTCCATTTCCAATCAGGGTTAGGAAGACAAAACCTTGAGTTCCCACGAGATTGAGTATGCATCCTTTCCAGCAGTATGCAGGCACATTTAAAACTATATGGTCAGTTGTAAGTCTTTGCTATATTTCCATTATATTGTCTCAATCTCAGGAACAACTTTGTTTTAGTACCTTTTGCTTTGTCTCCCGAGATACCAGCTAATCAGAAGAGAAAACAAGAGTTGTTCAAAGCTTTACGGTCCATTCTTGATCTTGGAAATAGCAGTTTGACAAAAGAATTGAATGTTTTCATAGCAGTATAAAATAGATAATGGAGCGGAAATTATGAACAGTAACATTTTAACAAAAAACAGTATGCAAACATTAATAAAGGAGTATATGTTGAAGTACATGGGATTTATTGTTTTACTTTTGCTTTTTACCATGGTATCAAATATGTATTAATAATCATGGCATTTCACTGGTATTGGTATAAACTGCTAAATCTCTGGTATTGTGACATCCCTACCAATTTAAGATTGTCTGATTACAGCCCCTAAAATGTGAATATTTGCTGTTTATCTTTGACATTTTAATGATAGTAAACTGATTTTATTATGGTCTTAGACGGTTGGTCGGACAAAACGAGCAATTTGAACAAGTCAACTTCAACAATTTGTACAAACCAAGCAATGAATCAATTGAGAAGATAATCAGAAACAAAACTAATTGTTAGGTTGTAGCCCTACATGTGATAACAGGTGATTGTAAATTGTGAGATTGTAACCCCTGCCTCTGTCCACTAACTCCTGGTGGATGACTTTCACTTGTTAAGAGTTGTGTAGCTTTGGTGAGATTTCGTAAAGGCTTAGATGTGAGTTTATTTTCTTCTTTTAAATGTGTCTAAATCTCCTTGAACAAATTCTATTTTAAGTGACTTAATGTGATGTGAGAAAGCCTCCCAATCAAAAGACATACAACTGACTATACTTTCAAGGTTATTCAGTGGACGTTCACTTTATTTTTAGGAGGCTGAATTGTGGAGAAGGAAAAAAAAGCAGTGTCTGTCATAGACTAGTAATTGTTTTACAGTTTGCTTCGGGATCTTTACAGCTGTTGATTAACCGTGACCATCAAAGATGTTTTCTCTTCAAGCATGGCATAATTTAACAAGCTATGAGGACTTGCAGCACTGTTAGTGCCTTTACCACAACAAAGAATGACAGTCCCACAGCTTTTTTCTGAGGCCTTTCTCTTGTTCTGACAGTTTAAACTTCAAAGGAGAGAGAAAAACAGATTTAAAGAAGCTCTCCAGCCTGTTTTTCCTCCTAGAGGGTGTCAAGCTGTCCTTCAGGCATCAATAGACACATTCAATTTGTGCCTCTTGTACTAAACAAGGGCTTGGTTGTGTAGTGAGTACTTGTTAAACAGCAAACTCCTACAAACTGGACACAAGCTGTCTGAATCATAGTCTCTTATTCAACTGCAAGGTTCAAGGATTCTGTATTAAATGTAAAACACAATATTGTATTTCAATATTCAGTCGGTTAGACTATCAGGCCATTAAATGGGCATTACTAGTGGTTATAAGGCTCATAGATGTGGGTCAATAGGGCCCTGCTACACCCAATAGTATGTTTTGTCATCTTTTCAAATGGTCGATCATCGAAAGAAGGAATAAAAGAAGACGAGAGCAACCTCTAGCAACCGTAGTATTTATGCAAAAGTGGAAGTCAGACGCTGTAGTATAGACAGCGTGAAACTCAATATGATGGGCTTTCACCCAGGACACTGGGGTTCACTTCCTGTTTGTTGAAAGCCTTGCGTTTGTTGGACCCATCCTCCTCCCCTCCCGCCCGCCCAGTGTGTCTCTTTCGCTCTTTAAACTATACATCACCACTCTCCTGGCACACTTTCCCGGAGCGTTGCCACGGATGGGTTTACATTATAGTTAATGGAACGCCCGGTGCGTTTCATACCTGTGCTAAAGGGTGCCATGTGCGGCGGTACCGAACGCCGACGGCCGTGACAAAGCCTCAGTTTTTGACGCCCTAAGAATAAGAACGGGCTGAAGATCCATATGGTGGGGGTCAGGGGGCGATGGATGGGACACAAAATGCAGGACTTTCACCCAGACTGGGGTTCGCATCCCATGTGAATCCAACAATGTGTAGTTGTCTCTGTGTTCACGAGCATTAAGTTTCACTTTCACTTTTGAAATGTAGTTATTTTAACAGAAAAAACAATGTTTTTCCCTAAACTTAACTAAGTGGTTTTGTTGCCTAAACCTAAAGAACCTGTAGTTTTGTTGCCTAAACCTAAAGAAGCTGTTTTGTTTGTGTTCAAAACATAACGTTTCATTCAGTTTTACAACATGTTAGAATGTGTTGTTTTTAAGTTTCGCTTTCACTACAACGTAGTAGGTGTAGTAGGCCCCTAATGACCCACACCTATGGTGCTTATAGCGAGCAATTTAATTTAATGCCCCAATAACAGTTGAATCGGGAGCAATATTCATCTCTTAAAATCATATCCCCTCAGGAGGCCATGTTAATAGACATTGCTTGTGTTCTCCATTTTCTAATTTGTACCATCATCTTTGTCCTAATGTTCAGTCACCTGATGGGCATCTCCTCTGGCTGCCTGGTATGTTCTCACATTTCTTTAGATTAAAAATATACATGTACGTCCGCACTGTATAGATTTATGCAGGTATAGATATCCTTTCTTTTTCTCCTCCATATCTTCTGGGGACAATGGAGTACATGAGGACTGACAGCACTGAGGAGGAAATTAATTAGGCCCTCAGAACTTCACACTTGGTCACTCTAGAGATTTCTGTCTGTGAATCTTCGGAGGAAAGGTTTGTGTGACACTCCCTTTCCTCGAAGTCTTCCCTTCCTCTTATAAAAGAGTTTGCCTTACGATAAATCAAGACTCGGGTTAAGCTATTAAAACGCGCTTGACGCCAATAACCTTCTTTTGTTTTGAGAAATGGTGTATGCAACCTTAAAATTATGAACATTAAATTAAAGGGCAATGAAAGGCAAACACAAGAAAAGAGGAAAAATGGTTTGTACTAATGAAGTTCGCAGTAGGTCACGATGGAGCTCATTGTATTGATTACAGCAATTTTTAAATTTCAAATGAATTTGAAACATCTCGTAATTGTGACCTTTTGTAATGAAGCCGATTTTTGGATTATGAAGGTTAAAACCGATGAAAGCCGTCCCGAGGAGTGGAAGCAGATTCCTAAATCTCAACGCTGACACCGAAGTATCAAACTTCACATCAGTGGGCTAAACAGTAAATCCAAGGATGCCAATCTGTAAGTTGTTTTGAAGAGCGCTAACCTCTCAGCACTGAGAAGGATTTTTAGTCTGAGAGGGCTTGCGTGCTTGAAATCACATGTGGGATCAATTATATCACACAGCTGTTCAGTTTCCCAGCTGATTTAACCGGCTCTATAAAATAGACTATGGCGCTGTGTGGATCTGATGCATTGTTTTCTCCCTGAATCTGGAGGCTTTCCTTTTATTCTCCTCGTCCAAGTCACCATCTGATCCATCCCTCAGTTGGCAAGCAAAGCTCTCAGATTTTTTATTGATCCTCTGTCTTTGCTCTCTGTTGCCTTGGCATCGTGTTTTGGTCATTAGAGTCTATTTCAAATATATTATGGGGGTCTGAGCCAACTGAGAAAGCACCGAAATGACTTGTTGCACAAAGTCGTAATAGTCTCATTGAGTATAGTGAGAAAGAGAAATATGACATTTAAACAGATGCCCCTGGCAGAATGTGAACCCAGACAGATACAGTTCATGGTATGCACAGTTGTGTTTTATGTTCTGAGACCTGAGTCAGAACATGTCGTGTGTACTACTGTGTGGATTTTCTTCATGCCTACACTTAAAGGGGGCATATGGAACATTCTTTAGTGCTTGTGCACATACATTTGGGTATCTGGAGTCTCTACCAACCCACAGACTGTGAAAGAGGCAACCCAGTCAGATTTTTGTGGGCTGCCTAGACCAGAAACATGTGATTCAACAAGCCATTCAGATTTGGCTCCCCGATGCAGGCTCAGTAGAATATATCACCAACGACTCGAGAACTAACTTTGCAAAGATGCACCAAATTTTTCTTGCAAGCAGACTGGGCTTTTTTGGGGGGGGGGGGGGCTTAAAGAGGATCTATTATGTTCATTTTCAGGTGAATACTTGTATTTTGGGTTTCTACTAGAACATATTTACATACTTTAAAGTTAAAAAAAACCTTTATTTTTCTTATACCGGCTGTGCTGCAGCACCTTTTTTCACCCTTCATCTGAGACGCTCTGTTTGAGCTCCTGCCCCCTCCTCTTCTGCTCTGATTCGTCAGCTGATCCTCTGTTGTGATTGGTCAATCGAACCAAACTCTTCGGACTCCGCTCCAGCTCCGCTCTAACTAGCTTTGTTTGAGGGTGTGCCAAACCAGCTGCTAGGCAGGTATTATGCAAATGTGTTACTTGGTGACATCACCACGTTACGGAATAAAAGGCAGGTCTTCAATTTGGCGTTTCAGGCAGTTCAGGAGCAGTGTTTCTGTGGGAGAGAGTAACTCCCTTTGGCCTAGACTTTAAGCTGTGTAACTTTGCAGACCTTTTACATGCACAAAAAACTATATAACACACTAAAGGAAAGGGGGAAGCACAAAAGCATAATAGGTCCTCTTTAAAGACACAGGCACTAAAACAAAGTGTTATACAGGTATATTCAGACAGACAGTATGTAAACATGTTCTAGTAGAAATCCAAAATGCAAGTATGAACCTGAAAATAAGCATCATATGTCCCCTTTAAGTATGTGTATTTGTATATGTATTTAAAGATTGTGTCTATCATCGACTAACTAAATTGAAAATTAGATGCATCAGGGAAACCTGTCAAACTTCCTGTCAAACCCTGCAGGTTGAATATTAGTCAAATAGACTAGTTACACAGAGATATATTTGATTTGCACAAGTAGCATAAATGTTCTTTCCCGTGAAGTGGACCCTTAGCGGCTCTTCAGTAATGCATCTTGTTCTTGTGTGGTTTCTAATTTAAATGAGATAGTGGGCGAGGAACGCTGACTGCACGATGTTTTAGCTGCCTGTTCGATGCCGTTTATTTGTTTTCTGGTCCTTTCTCCTTATGCCTGCCCGTATCGCTTCGTATCTCTCACTTTAAACCTCGAGGTGAACTCATTAAGGAGATCTCCATTGGTCTGTGTGTGCACTACTGCATCTGTCTGAGAGCAGCACAATACTGTAGTATTTTCTTTGTGGTATAAATTAATTCTCTGTTGCATTGTTGATCTCTTTTTGCTGAAAATTAATCTATTTTTGTGCAGCTTTCTTACCTTTTTATGGAGTTCACTTACCTTTCGATGTTTACCTCTACTTGCTACGTCTCCTGCTTTGCTTGTTGGTTGTTTCGCTTCGTCTGAGAATACTTTCGATTTGTTTGGTGAGCGCTGCAGGAGAGCTGAGAGTCATGCAAATTGCTTATGATAAGTCACGTTCTCACATAATGCATAATGAATGAGGGAGAGAGTTAAATTAATACAACATGTATATGAACCCAGCTGTCTTATTTCATTAACCTCCTCCATGTTTATCTGAAGTCAGTACCATGACATTCCTCGCTCTGGTTGGAAGTCTCAATAGATTATCTCATATGCAAGTTTAGCACCCCGTGAAGTTATCATATTAGAATATATAAGTTTTTGCTCCCTGCTGCCGCACTGCTGGGAAATTATTATAATTTTTCCCAATTACTTCTCATGAGGGACTCAGTTCCATTACTGTTCTAATTAAACATAATAAAAGTTGTAATACTTTTTTTAATTTGGCTGCATCAGTGAAGAAGTTATCTACAGATAATATGTTCAAAAGCAATATCTGACCATATGTTTTCAAATCAAAACAAAATTTCCATAGTATCATCCATAGTAGAAGTTTCATCTGCTATGTTAGACTCTAGTGGACTATTTATTGATATTGTTTTAAGGGGCAGTTACATTTTACACACTTTGAAAACTGAAAAAAAAGCAGAGAAAATCTAAAAGAAATGTCAGTGACAGATTTGAGTTGTAGCGTCTGTGGTCTGACCAGTGGCTCCATTTAGGAGTAGGTGATCTGTGACTTGCTCTCGAGGGTATGTGTCAACATTGATCCCTGTCAACCCTGATGATCTGCTCCAAAACTGTTTTCGAAACACAGACAAAAACCAGACACAGTCCAGGCCACAGCGCCACCGAGACTGGTCAACGGGAACAACATCATGTTTCACAACTACTTCAAAAACCGTAGTAAACGGCTCGGGTCTTGTCGGACCTTTTCCGATCGGCCGAGTTTCCTCAGTTGCTCAGTGAATGGACTCCTGGTGACACGTTGATCATGTTACCAAAAGTATAGATGTGTAGTGGGTCTGACTAAGCATTCATAGGGTCTCTGTTACACAAATGCTCCCTGCGCCTTCAAACTGAAAAGCCCAGAACAAAAACAGGGGAGAAGAGAGCATAATATGCACAAACAAAAAATGTACTATCAAAACTTTTCACAAAATAAATTACCCCCCAAAAATATAGTACAACATAAAATAGCCATGCATAAACCCACATACTGTACCTGTAGTAGTATGTGCTTGTGTAATACCATCCAAAGAGTCACTAAATGCTCCTAGTTAGCCAACATAGTCACAACAGTACTGTACACTCTAGCATTGCAAGCTACATATTTATCGTCATTAGCAGTTTTATGCATGGAACTGAATAAAGTTATATCCAAAATATTTTTTTAAAGGAACTGAATGTGACATACAGTACATATAAAGCAACAATATTAAATATTCTGTAAACACAAGAATGTTTAGTTTATTAGCACAAAGGAATTGATAAAAAACAAAAGTATATTACAACAAACAATATAGATTGTGCAGGAGAGGTAAGAAACCCCAAAGGGCTTAGAGTAAATCCTCTCCTCTAGGCTGAACAATTTATCTTAATGCAATGGATATTTGTTACCTTCACATAATGAGATATATATATAAAGAAGACCGAAGAAAAATATATTAAAAAAAAACAAGTTGGTAGAAATGGTAATAATAAAGAAAATGCAAACCCTCCCTGGAGAAGTCCAGAGCAAGAAGAGAGGAGGTAAAGCTAGTGCAACATATACAGTGAGTCGCTATTCATCCTGTTAAGGTTTTATAGGAAATCTATACGAATATACACTTAGTTGCATAGAAATATATTAACAGCACTTTAAAAATAAGGAAAATAGGTAGGGCTGTCCTCGACTAAAACTCCTACGATTGTGTCGACTAATCGATTAGTTGATTTAATCGACAGATCTGTAAAACTGAGTTTCTCCACAAAGAATCACATAAAAGCACCACTTTAAATCTGGTGTTCAACAGAGATGTGCTCATACATTTCTTGGACGTCAGTCATTCAGCATGAAAAAAGCATTAAAAATGACTAATCAAGGGGGAGGAAATCTTGGTCGACTAAGACCAAAATGACTAAGAGGGGGCAGCCCTAACTCCGAAGTGTCAAAATAAAAGTCCATAGATCGACAAATGATTAGTCGATTACCAAAATAGTCACTTAAACATGACCTTGTTCCAGCTTCTAAATTGTGAGCATGTGCTGCTTTTCTCTTTGTTTTATCTGATAATAAACTGAATGTCTTTGAGATTGTAACGGGCACTTTTAGCCATTTCCTGACATTTTAACGACCGAACGATTAATCAAGTAAACAATTGACAGATTAATTGATAATGAAATTGTGAGTCGCAACCCTCGTGTCCTGTTCATAATTTAGTGCGCTCCATATGCACGGTGTCCTCTTGCTCCTCCTCCTACCACAAGATAAACGCTGATGAGGTTCACTGTGTCGAAGCTAATTTCAGACTCGTCTATGTTATCTAATAAAAGTAATAGGATGCTTTATTGATCCCTGGTGGCTCATACAGTAAACGCACGGAGGCTTAAGCGTAGTTCATCTGGTTTGTTTTTATGCACTCGTGTATCACATAAATTATCGTGTCAGGTCCTGCAGGAATCAGCAGGTCCTGAATCCTGAATTCCTTTTGCACAGCTCACTTTAAATGATCAAATTGCCAATTACCTCGCTCCTCTTTAGATTGTTGTTGCGGTAATAGAGTCAGTTTCCTCACATCTGTACCGCACTGCATATTAGATTATATTACTCACAAATCAGTATTTACTGATGTGACAGCTCGGGCCATCATGAAAATATTTCAGATATTTCCGCTGTCACTCATCTTCCCCCTTCCAGTACCGAGGAATAGACGCTGTGCATCATTTGCACATTAAAATGAGAAGCCATATCTCCTGCCCAGTAATGAAATCTGTTGGACTTTTTTTTTCTTTTTTTTTAACGCATACAGTAAGATAGATATTTGGAATGAAATGCACATCACAAACATTGCTTATGTCGTGGAAGCATATTTAACGTCAAGCTTCAGCTACAGTTTTGTCGTACTTCGCTGGTTCATTGTGCGTGTTTGAATTAATAAGCCGGCAACTGACAATAGGGCTGTATATAATATAATGCTTCAGTAACTCATTGTGCATGTTCAAATTAATAAGCCAACAAATGAAAAGGAGACCTACAGTACTCCCATTCTTAGTGTTTTTGTCTCACAGATTTCCCAGCTGTGTTGCAGGTGTGACGGAAACACAGGACGATAATCAGCTTCTCTGTAATTGGGCAAAATCTTCGCTGCTGTCAGTGTGGACAGAAGGATGTCAGGCAGCCGTCTCTGCAAACTTGTTCATTAAAGTAACTTCCTGTCTCTTAGAGCTCATCATTCTTACAGATTAGTAGCAGCTGTTTTTGTTTCATCATTAAGATCAGTGTGCTCCTGCATCCTGTTAGTCATGTAGTCGTTTTTTCCTGCGTGTAGATGTCAGTCGTGTCTTCGTTAAGGACGCTTCCAGTATTGATGATTACTTTTGAGAGGTTCAACAGACTAATCTGTCGTGTGTTTAATCCCAAGGGTAAAAGTGCGACACACGAAATTAAATGTTTTTGTCTCACCTGGTTAACTCATTAAAAGTGACAGGAATAATTTAAAAAACAATCTAAATATTTTGCATCCATTTTTCACGGGGGAATATCAACTCAGTGTGCTCTGCCTGTCACCGTACCTGACACCTGTTGTTGTAATTATTATGATATTGTGTGAATGATTCAGTATCTGCTCCAGGCAAGATTTCAAGCATTAATATAAAAACTTGTCCACTTTTATTCATAAGCTTGTTTTATTTAGTGTTATGTCTTCGTTTTTTACTTTTTGGTTGCGTCAGGCTGGTGTCATCATACAGGAAAGATGTTGCATCTCAGTTATCTACAGGGATGTTTAGATAGTTCACTAAGCAATCTCACCACAAGGTCCATTTAGTGGCTGTTCTGGAGCTTACAATTGTATCAAATGATCTTCCTCAGCAGTTAGTTTGCCCAATTTTAAATCGATTTTAAAGGGACAGTGTGTAGGATTTGGCGGCATCTAGTGGTGTGGTTGCAGATTGCAACCAACTGAGTACCCCTCTGCTCACTCCTCCCTTTCCAAGACTGTGGTAACGTGAGCCGCAGAGTGCAAAACCGTGGTAACGCAGTTCGTCTTGCTCAGAGTCCATCCTTACTGTAATAACACTACTTTAGGAGCAACGGAAGTCAGACGGCAGCTGGCGGTACCACGGTTTTGCACTCTGCGGCTCAAGTTACCGCAGTTTCGCAAGCATGTCGGAGAACTACGGTGGCCTTCAGGTATCGTAATAACGTGAAAGGCTCTCTAGAGCAGGGGTTCTCAACTTTTTGTAACTTGAGGCCCACTTCTGATTGTTAAACCATCTTCCCAAATAAATGACAACCTGGGCTATAAATATGTGTTATGCCACTGTCAGCTGTAACGACCCACATAAATATTCAGCTTGCCCTCACCCATCACTGCTTGCCATTATGAATCCAAAGTATTCAAGGTCAGATTTTCTCACCACACGATTTGGAGCTTGTACGGGTGCAGGGTTGTCTCCAGCATCACTTTTTTGTTTCGAAAACCGCCCCATTTTGTGTCACTGCATCCAAGAATATAGCATCCCATAGAATCCATTTTCATTCACATATCTTGAGGTGAGAAGGGACCCCTTTGAAAATGGCAATGCCAGTTTCAATTTAGCGTAAGTTTGGAGCGTTATTTAGCCTCTTTCGTGACAAGCTTACGTCATATGGGTTTGGATTCCTTAGGTTATCTAGTTTCATATGATGCCAGTATCTTCTCTCTAGCTTTAAAACTGAGCTCGATACAACCTCTGAAAGACAGAATAGCAGACGTTTCAGGTTAAATAACTATTTGGCAGTACCTTCGCAGCCCGCTAGGTGGCGCTCTGAGTCCCACCAGTGGACTTTGGCCCAGTAGTTGAGAATAGCTGCTCTAGATCCAGAGTTTGGTTTGTCTGTTCTGGTTCACTGTAGAAACATGACAGACTCCGTGAAGAGTCCGCTCCCTATGTAGATATGAAGGGCTCATTCTAAACTAACGATTCTTAGTTTCAGGTGATTCTACACTAATGAAAACATAGTTATGAATATGTTAACGGATCCCCCGAAATGTTACACACTGTTCTTTTTAAAATTTAAATTTTCTGAGCACTTTAAGGACTTTTCAAGAGAAAGCTCTCCCGGAGCTACTTTTTAATAAAAGCTACAGAATAGCTGGTCAAGAATGAACCCAATAAGTCTGTAATCCCATGCACATTCATTAAAAAACGTACATCAACATAATCTTCCCCACTGTGTGTAGAACCGGCGAGGATGCTGCCCTAAGGCTGTTTACATGGTGGTGATCACTGTGGCAAATAGAGGGAGATATGTGGTATCTGAATATTTTCCATTATCCGCTGTGGCTCAGGAGCAGGAAAGCCAATCTGGCAATTATTCTGCAGCAGAACTGGGAGCCTTGTTTTTTTTGTGTGTGTGTCTGCAGCTCTTCAAGCTGAACTCGGTCCGATCAGAGTTGGTTCTGCTTGCCGGTGAAGACTTGCATTTTAGCTATTCTAAACAATCAAAAACGTCAGAATCTAAAAGGCAGTACATCTGTGAATAACAAGTGAAATCGACAACAGCGGATGCCCAAGTGCCTTCAACCATCTAATCACTTTGCATTGTCCGAGCTCAGCAGTACACTTCCTGCTTCCACTTCATCCTCGCAATGCGGCCACAGTTTAACTGAGGTATTCAAGGTGTTGTGTGGCAGGTATTACTGATTTTCTTCACCGATCAGTTTTACAGACATGCGGCACGTTATAGCCATGCCCTATTTGTTGTATTATAGATTCCACGTACAATCTCACATCACATTGTTTTGAGTACTTTGATGGTATTGATGTGGTGAGGTTACAGCTCTGTTTGAGATCTCTCTTCTTCTTCCCTCTTTCATCCCTCTGCCTCCCACCCCCCGCCCAGTTATCAGAGTAATCTGTTCTGTCTGTCACCTCTCTCAGCCCGATAAGGGAGGAAAAGAGTCATGCTCGTGTCCAGAAACGGATGTCCCTCCTTGACAACATTGACACAAACACAAGTGCCTCTGCTCCATTTGTATAAAAATAGCTCCTGATAAGGCAATAGAAATCGAGGTTGTTTACTTCTGCACAGCGTCTTCAGGAAGATGGTGAGATAAATGCTGACGTCCACAGTGTATCTCTGTTTCTCTGTCACTGCATGTCAAATATATATAAATGCATTGATAAAGAAAACAGCAGGAGGTTTATTGCTGTGCAGCTCTTGGCGTGCACTAGTGTTGCATCAGTCTTTGCTTCATAGCCGAGACTAATCGTACAATATTTTTTTAAAAGAGGCTTCTTCAGCATTCGGCGAGCCAAGCGCTTAAACTAATCTAGGGAATTGTAATTAGGCATTTAGCTGTAGTTGCTGAGTAAAGATTGTTGGAGTCATGACAGAGCGGCTTTAATTTGTTGGTTTATTACATCAGCAGTATTATTCAGTCCCTCTCAATGTGGGTGATTTGATGGGATGAATGCTTATAAGGCTGAGTTTTTTAAATCATGTTTAGCAGCCAGAGCAGCTTTTGGTGGTGGTGGGTGAAAATCTGCATGTTCACAGATAGAAAGTTCTACTGATGTTGCTGCAGAGCCTGAATTCAACTATTTGAATGTGATTATATTAGGTTGTTTGCTCTTTATGGCAAAAATCATGAGCACGATTATTTACAATATTGAGATCACAGTTATTCAACATGATTATTCATCGATTTTGAAACATCACGCGTTTAGAAAGAACATTTTGTAGCATACATTTTAAAGTTAGAACAAAATTTAAGAGGCGAGATCTGTGAAGAACTTTGTGCATTTGTAAACAATTTAATCATTGGCTAAACACATTGGTTGTATATAAAATACACCCACAAAGCATGGTAAACAGGATGGGGTCCGTGTTTCAAGATGAGTCACATGGGTTTGCCAATATCGCCCCACTGACGACAGTCCGTCCTGGTTGACAGTCACACCGGAAGCAGAGAGCTCCATCCCTTCTTGCAGGGAGAGAGGGCACAGCAAGCATTAAGCGAGGGAGAGTTCCCACGAGGGGGATCCTCTCATCCTGAGCAACCGCTCCTGAAACCACACCGCTGTAAAGGAAAGGGGGTACGCTGGATTTATAACACGAGACAAAAACGAGCGCGAGAATAATCATTTTATGTCACTTAGCTAGTTTTTATAATCGTTGGAGGCCAAAATCGTAAAAGTCGATTAGTTGCACAGCCCTAGATTACATTGTCACTCATTATGGCTCAATGCATGATCAGGACTCTTCACTGTGGTGCAGCCCTAATGCTAATGCTAACCTACATGCTTGACTTCCTGTTTGATTGCTGTCAATTGCTTTGTGGTGATTGGCAGTTTGATTGTGACCGGTCTGCTTTCATTAATCAGGTATAGATTGACGTGTCTTCTTCTCTAAATCTACATTGATATGTGTGCAATCTGCTTGAATTGCTTTATTAATGAAGTGGAACTAGTAAAGAAGGTAATTGATCATATTCAGATGAGGGTTACTGCGGGTCACATGAACGAGTTAATGAATCCCGTGGCTGTTGTCTAGGGTGCACTTAATCATGAGTACCGCAAATGGTCCCATTTTAATGAGTGTGAGCACCTGATTGGACTATAATATGGGTTGAGATATGCATTATTCTTTTAGTGTTTCAGTCACCTCTGCTGTGGATTGGGTTCAGGTTAGTTTTTCCAATCTAATTTTGGAGACAGTAATTTGATTTGACAGCCTCCGCTGCCACCACCTGACTAAAGCCACGGTTAGACTCAAAGGCAACATAGATTCACCCCCAGCCATCCAAATTGCAATGGATTTATTTGTAATGGAGCCTTGTCTCTGCATCATCTTTCGGCAGGTCTTCGGGGATTCAGTATTATGATCACATTTTTTAAAGGCAGCACAGGTACTGTCCCATTCAGATTCTCCGTTCACTTTAGAAACAGTTTATGGATACAATAACCGGACAGGAATGTTTTTGTCTACTTCACTGAAATAATCAAAAATCATTCTAAAATCTGATATAAACAAAAAGATTGATTTGCGACATTTTTAGGTGACCAAAATGTTACAATTAACTTTCATGAACTGAAAACACACTGTGAAAGGGTTAAAGTTGTAAGACGAAAACACGGACAACCGGACAATGCCGTGGTAGCGACCTGTCAATCACAAGGTAGCCACGCCCTAAAGCATCCCCTGCTTTATGGTCTATCTGACTCTAAATGCGACCATAATTTACTAAATGAACATCATGCTGTATTGAAGAAGACTTGAAACTAGCGATTGAGAACATAAACTCATGTTTGCAATGTTTACTGAGGTAATAAATCAAGTGAGAAGTAGGCTCATTTTCTCATAGACTTCTATACAATCAGACTTCTTTTTGCAACCAGAGGAGTCGCCCCCTGCTGGCTGTTAGAAATAATGCAAGTTTAAGGCACTTCCTCATTGTCTTCACTTCTCAGAACCAGAGGTTACCCACTGGTATTGTCCTTTTACCAACCTGTAATAACCAGTCAAAGACAATACCATTCAAAAATAAAAACTCTTAGCAAGCAATGTTTTGTTATAGTAACAACCAACAGAGTACAGGATGAGGTGTGACATGTGGTCAGCGTCCGTCTCCTTCTTGGCAGGAGATGCATTTTACAGGATTTCGCTGTCAAACTCAGTGAACTCCACTCTTATTAACATATTTATGTATCAGAATATATGGAGGTGATTGAAAGAGAAATACAGAGGGAGTTTCTCCCACTACTTTTTTTTTTTTATCTCCCATGAGGCCCGGCTGTCTTAAGGCCTCATCTGTCATCTTTACAGCTTCACTTTGTTGTCTTCTTTTCTGGTCCTAAATGAGATGTGATGTAGTATTACACTCAGGGCACTGTTCACTGTGCCACCACTAATCACCAGACCCCTACCAGTTTTATCATAATTAACAGATCAAAGAAGCGGAGAGAAGGGCAGTCATACATTATTAAACAGACACTGTGTGTGAGTGTGTCTGTGCTTGTGTATGTTAGGCACGTAAGTAATTGAAGAATAATATAGTGATCTTTAAGAGCACATTTCTCTAGTTTGAGTAGGCTTTGATAATTCATCAGAGATAAAATTGTACAAATTGTCCTCTAAACAGGGTTTTCTGCTGCTGCATTCATCATCTTATCTTCATGGTTATAGGTTCTTCTCCCATTGCATCACAAATGTAACACACGGGACGCAAACAGCTGTCTGCTGGATGAAAGCCCTGTGTTTTTTCAGACAATTAGACTGTTGTCAGGCCAATATACAGGCGTTATCGGTTGCTATAAGCACCATAGATGTGGGTCAATAGGGGCCTACTTCACCCAATATTAGGTTTTATCATCTATGCACATGATCGTTCACTGAAAGAAGGAATCAAAGAAGACGAAAGCGGCCTCTTGTGACCGTAGTAATTATGATCGGAGCAGAAGCAGAAGTCAGGCGCTGTAGTATAGACAGCGTGAAACTCCATATTGGGTGAAGGTCGGGGGCGATGGATGGGACATAAACACAGTTTTCACCTAGGAGACCAGGGTTTGCATCTTGTGTGAAACCAGCAGAGTGTAGTTGTCTTAGGGTTCACAATTCTTAAGTCTCACTTTCACTTTTCAAATGTAGTTATTTGAACCCAAAACACCATGTTTTTCTCTAAACTTAACCAAGTTAAACCTAAAGAAGTTGTATTTTTGTTGCCTAAATGTTCAAAATGAATGTTTCATTAACTTTTACAACGTACTAGGCCCTTACTGACCCACATCCATGATGCTTATAGACAGCCGATAACGCCTATTTAATGGCCTGACAACAGTTGAATCAGGTGGACGCATCCACCATACCTCCCACCCGCCCTAGTGTGTGTTTTCACGCTCTTTAAACTACGTCACAACACTCCCCGACCACTTTCTCAAAAGGTTTAATATTGACGCGGATGCATTTACATTGTAGTTACTCTAAAGCCTGGTGCATGTCATTCATGCGCTAAAGGGTGCGTTATGTATCACACGCCGAGGGGCGTGAAAAAGTATTTGACGCCCTGGTATTTTTCCAGATGACCCTGAAGGTGCTCCTCTGACGTACATCCCTACTCAGAAACACACACAGACAAACGTACAGACCTGCGTTCAGGAGAAGATTAAGGTCAAAGAGGCATCCGCTCTCAGAGAGCAATTGTGCACCGAAGGCAGTTTTTATTCTATGTGGTTTCCATGCATAAGCACGGACACTTCAAACAACCTTACAGATGGAAAATGGTATAGGCACTGTTTTATTTTTTTATTTTGGTTGGAGGACATGTATTGAAACTTAATTACGTTCATCTAACTGCTCTGCCACTTTGTGTTCAGGGATGACATTATATTATACACTAATTGTAGGTTTTCGCAATTCCTACTTTGTGTTAATGACTATCATCAGATCTATGTGCTTTATTCATTGCTGCATTGCTCAAAGTTCAATTTGAGGTAGCTCCCATGTTCAGCTTCACTCTTCTCTCTGTCATTTTGTCTCGTCAGCATCACATCTGTCTATTAAAAGCGACCTTTTCTTTCTCTTTTTGTCTCCGTTCCTCATCTTTGTAGCTGCCTCTTGGATTTGCTCTCTAAGGGCTGTAATAAACCTGTAGTTAGCTGTTAAAACCATGTGCATTTTATACTAAATGGCCCCCAGCGTCTCTCTGCCTGCTGTTGGGGCTTACGGCCAATGGGCCTTAAAATGACTTAATTTCCTATCTGCCTCCTGGGGGACCTTTTAGGGAAGCTAAAAGCTGGTCACAGCCCGCAGAGAGTGAGTATCAGGAAAGCCTTGGGTTGGTGTGAACCCCAGCTGAATCAAAATCACTATCGCTTTAATTGCTACGGGGAATATCTACGCAGAAATGTATGCTGATACTGGTGTAGAGTTGCAAATTGTAAATTATGTCCATCACAATTTCCAAAAAGTCTAATTTTACTTATTCAGATTGTTTGTTTTGTCCTGGCAACAGTACAAAATGCAAATATTTAATATCATAGAAGAAGAAAAACTGAAATTATTTACATTTGAGAAGATGGAACCAGTGATTTTTGGCATTTTTGCTTAAAAAATAATCTACTGATAGATTATCAAAATAGTTGTCAATTGATATTAGTTGCTCAAAACAATCAGCTGATCATTTCGGCTTTATTCTGTTCTTTTTGGAGTTATCTCAGATTTATATTCTAAAATCACATTTTGAATAAGTTTATGACCTCAGTGTCTTTCTAATTTTTTACCACAGTACTGGTAATTTTGCTTATTGAGGTGTTATTTTCACAATCATACTCCTTTCACACCGAGGGCTCAACCAGAGTTGATTGTGTGTCTGAAAGGGTCAACCTGCGTTGACCGACTCGGCTTCACGACCCAGGTCGAGAGGTCGGACCAGGGTCAGACCAGGGTCGATTTCAATATGAACGGCATGCACCATGGGGGTGGGACAAATCTATTTGGTTGTAAATGGGGGTGCACAGTCTTTGACACAATTGTCACAGGTCGACGTAGCTCAAACAAACGGTGTGTCGACAGCCAGAATGTTTTCAGATACATTGGAGGTGAACGACATGGATATGTGGCAAGACTTTGAGATGCGGGAGCTCCTTGCCGTCCAAAATTAAGCAGCAGATGACTGTATGTTTTTGCATACATTACAGCTCCACGTAACATATAACATAGTTTAACAGTTTACAAAGGTTAAAATGCTGTATGTACTATATTAAACCCAAAACATGCATCATTCTGTGACATTTCCCATTATTGCACACATTGATGATGCCACTATCATATCATCCCCTCTCAGTAATCAGATGTGTAAAACCTCCGCCCATTTCCAGCACCTGAGCCAATTGGTTTGCATTGCTCCCGGCTTGTGACCCAGGTCGTACCTGAATTGACCAGGGATTAACCCGTATTGACTGGCTTGGTTTGAATTGACAAAAGAAGGGGTTGAACGTGGGTCAGATAAACTCGATCTGACCCTGGTCATTGGTGTGAAAGAGGTAAAAGTCTGTTGATTTGGTAACTGTAACCTTCTCACTCTTGATCTTGGGTCTACAGAGTTCTACTTTTGGATCTGTGTGTCATGAGGTCTGATTAGATTGTTCAGTTTATATAATTAGACGTGGCATATCTACCGTATGAGCTCAAGTTAAATTGAGCCAACAGCTGAAAATAATTTGTCTTTTTTAGTTTTTTCATCACTCCTGATTTTAACTTTCTCTGATCATTTGACCTTGGAATAAACAAGTGAATGCTGGGATTCAATTAGGTGCTTTTCATTCTGTGCAGACAATTGGCTTCAAAACAGCAAAGCAGAGCTCTTTAATCCATGTTTTCAGTTAGAAATATTTACCGACATTGATTCTCTCATTGGCAGTATTGTCCCTGGCTGCTTTTCCTCCTCTCTGGCAAGGTTAACTTATGTGTTGTGTGTATCTGTGCCTGGGTGTGTGCTTGCACATGAGTATATCCCTGTGTTGGTTCGTCTTAGCAGCTGTTTGCTATTCCTCCCCTCAGCTCCATATATTGATGTGACGGTATTGGATGGTTCCTTTAAGGGGAGCCAAGGCTGACTCGTGCCCTCAAGGTCACCTCGCCGCACCAAAATCAAAAGCCCTCAGTGATTGACGCCCAGAGCTGCAAGCCTGAAAAGTCTAATTGATTCATGGTTGAAAGTGTGTGTTGGGAAAACATGAGACAATAGATGGCCGTTGAGTCGATGCAGGATGAGCAATATAGAGAAAAAGAGAAGAAGGTTGTACATAATGGATGGGAGCTCAGGGGGCAGACGGATGAACTGAAGGGTGTATGAGTGACTATTGTCAGCCGGGTCTGAAGGCTACTGTAGAGGAGATATCTTGACCCACGGTTACAGTACACATTAACGTCTGTGACCCGTCCAGTCAAAACACACACAGCTTTGAATGTGAGCCTTCGCAGTCAATAACAACCCTGCCCTCATAAATTAATTCTGCTGAAATGTCTTCGGAAAGCTGTTGACCTCCAATGATTTCCCATCAAAGGCCAACGCCTTGTTGTGTTTTCACTCACAATTCAGTAGATTAGATGGGAGGACAAATGGACATATGGATTTTTTAAATGTCAGAGTCATATTTGTCCAAGATAGAGTGGGATGACAAATTTATTATTATTATTTTTTGTTGTAGGAGTTAGGGGGTGGTTGATACGGCGTAGTATTTTACGTGGCAATATTGTATCGATACACAGACGTCAAGTATCGATCTTTTATCATATAATCTATTAACCTCTTAAGAATTCGAGGGCAGGCTCGGCCGCTTTTCCATCTTTCAGAGGTTGTAGCGGGCTAAGTCTTAAAGCCAGAGAGAAGATACTGGTGTCATATAAAACTAGAAAAACCTAAGAAATTGATTGGTACCAACCATATCATGTAAGCTTGTCGGGAAGAACGCTAAATAACGCTCCAAAGTTACGCTAAATTTTGGCAAGGAAAAACTGGCCCTTGACCTCTGACCTCAAGATATGTGAATGAAAACTCTGCTGTTTTCTGTTCAGATCAAGGTAGCTACAGTTGATAAAGTCATGTAGCTCCACATATCCAGCAAAAGTCACCACAATGAGAAAAAAAGCGAATGACGTCGGGTGCTTTTCTGCTCCGATTGAAGTTTTTTCAACTTGAGGCGCTCCTGTAGCACGCAAAACGCTTCACTCTCTTTGGAAATAATTACAAAAAGCTGCCCCAGGCTGCTAAAACGTACTCCGTCTTATCGGGCACTTAGGAAACACGTTCAACATAATTCGTCATAAAATGTGTTGATTTTTTTATGAACTAGAAGACTCAAATAAGTGTCTATCACTTACAGTAACTATCTCAGGATATATATCAATATTCCAATTATTACAAACCCCAGACCATGCTGAATTCTACATCATGATACAACATATCGATTTTTGCTGCTGCTCTACTGTAATTATCATTATTTGTTTAGCCAAGCAAGAGGACTCCGTTAGATGGAGGACATCACCTGTCAAACCCTGAGTGTGTGTACGCAAGAGCACTGCAGCGACGGCAGCTTAATGTACTGTAAACTGTAATAAAACTGCTATAAAACAGCTCGCCACCACTCCTCTCCTCCTTCATTTTTAAGTCCTCCAGAGTGTCCCCAGTTAATAGGGTTGTGTTAGTTAACAAGCCTGTGAAGTCCTCGTCAGCGGCATTATCACAGCGACAAACACACACAGGCGGTTTTATCAGGCCTCTCCACCGCGGTGACAGCAGACAGCTCTGGAATTAGTAGCTCCGAGAGGGAGGCGAAGAGGCAAATAGCATTATTACACGAAGCCAGCTGTGTCTGAACACCAGGAATACCAATATACAGGTTGTTGTGCAGACAGACACACCCACGGTTATACACACAGAGCAGAGTGTTACCTCCACAGTGGGCGCTGCCACAGACCTTCTGAGGTGTGAAGAGTGTTCAGGGTGCAGCGCTTCTCATTATTAACAGTAGTGTTGGCTTTGGCATCAGGAGAGAAGAGGGCAGCTCGGCTCAGCCAGCAGTCACAGCAATTTACAGGTCTGTCAGCGAGAAAGAGGTCGACCAGAGGAGAGAATTAAAGAGCATTTAGAGCTGTGAAATAGACTGCAGACGGAGAGAATGAGCCGCCGGTGGATGTATGATGCGTTCGTGTTTACTTTACTGGAGGCTTTTTTTTTTATTACGGGGATCTAAATGTGTTTGCTTTATTATGCAACACTTGGCATAAAATACCGTGAGTCTGGGGTTGTGAGTTTGAGGTGATGTGTGTGTAGTTGTCGTGCTAAGTTGGAGGTTTTTCCCAAGGTTTAGTAGCGGAGCAGCCTGGCAAATGCCTGATAGCATCAGGATTTGTGCTTAGTGCCATGATAATCTTGTTTTACGCTGTATTATTTTCTTACTCTGGCTTGCAAATGAAAGCCCCGATCTTTCACTGGAGTACTCATTGGTGTATATTTTGTGTAGATGTATGAATCCATTCCTGTTTTGTTAAATCTGCTTGCAAGAATTCTACCTTTGTGCAACAGTGTTGGCTCAGTCAAGCAACAGCATTTTTGAGTGGACTCGAGAAGTGTCAGGAGGCCAGGCTGTTAAACCTGGATACAGAAACTGAACAAACAGGATGAATAGATCCTTAATGACAGTGTTGTTGAAATCACTACGGTGTCAAGCTGACTGCTGGGTCACAGTGGGCTCTCCTCTCCTCTCCTCTCCTCTCTCCCCTCAGACAGAACACAGAATTGAAGGAGGATTTATAGAGAGGAGGCGAGAGGCGGCTGGAGATGCCGTGACAGCACCACACTGTTGAAAGCAATCTTCCACCTCAGTCTTGACCGTAACACGATTCCTCTTCTGGCATGACCCTGTATCATGATGATTTATTGGTGACAGGAATGGTACTGACTCTTCTCTCCGTCCTCCCTTTTTTTTGTTTCTTTCTGCAGAAGGGATTTGTAACATGACAATGGACTCCAACTCGATGACGATGCCCCTGTCAGACCCCAACGCCTGGGCGACAGCCATGAACAACCTGGGGATGCCTCCCATCGGACTCACTGGACAGCAACTCATGCCAGGTAACACACTGTCTAAACTTCACCTCACAACATCTGGATTGGAAACAGAGTAAACATGCCTGTAAATAAACTTTCAACACAAGGGCGTCTTTGGTTCTGGTTTGAGGCTTGTGTGTTGAACGCCTTTGTGTTGAAAGTTTATTTCAATATTACACTGGCAAAGATACTGTTTATATCTGACCGTTATTGGAATTGGGCATTTATTTACAGGCATCCTTTCTCTATTTCCATCCAGATGTTGTGAGTTGAGAAACGTGAAGTTTTGATTTTGTCATGTTAGAAATCAGGCTGTTCTCTTATACTGTTCGTAGCTATACCTACAAAAAGTAATGCACTGTAATTTGTGTATATGCCATGAAATCAGTTTGTATGTAATCCATGAAATCGTCAACCAGGATGTATAAAGAATGACAAACGCAGCGTAGGGAGGAGGTCGAAGTGAATGGGTGGGTCAACAAATACCAAACTTTTGCCTAGGAGGCCGGTGTTCGTGTCCCGTGTGAAACCAGAAGTCGACGCTGATCTTTTTGTCACGTTATAACGGAGTTATCTTAGCCCAAACCACAATCTTTTCCTAAACGTAAATAAGTAGTTTGGTTGCCTAAACCTGACCAAGTTGTTTCCTGTGAAGACTGAAGTTTATTTTGAAAAAACTGTATGCATGTAACGAGCAGAAATTGACACATGTTGCTGGACATTCGTAGAAAAAACTACAAAAATGAGGAATAACTTTTCGTAAGACATCATGTATGAGGATACGTTATAGAAAGTTGCATACGATTTTGTCGACTTATCAGTTCTGTCTGTAAAACTGAGTTTCTCCACAAAGAATCACACAAGCATCACTTTAAATCTTGTGTTTACCAGAAATGTGCTGATAAGTTTCTTGGAAATAAGTCATTCAGCATGAAACAAGCATAATAAATGACTAATAGATTAAAGAAATCTCGGTCGACTAAGACCAAAACAGCCGATTAGTCGACTATACGCAGGGGCAACCTTATTATTTATATTAATAAGCAGTTTTACCTCATCCTATGCAGGCTTTTATATTTCCACATTCGTTAGTGTATTTTTCTGATGTCCTTTCATCTAATTTTGCAACAACAACATTTTATGTAGATGTATTCACTTCAGAGCTGCAGCTTTAGCTCGTACTCCGTTCCCATCATAATAATTTGATTTATTTTGGGTGCAATACTTTTTTCCCCCTCTGGCTTTTTTCCCTTTAAGACACAGCGAAGTGTTGAGATTATTTATTTTTTATTTATTTTTTTAAAACGAATAGAAGACCTAAAGGTTCAAATTAATCAAAAACCTCCTTTTTTTTTAAAGCTTAGATCTGTTTCCAAAGGCTGGTTGTTTTTTTGCATCTAAAATAAATGATTTTAATTCTGTCATTTACAGAATGAACAGGACTTTTTCTTACTGTGTGGGTGGGTGGATTGGAATGGTGGAGTTTGTTGATTAGCAGCATTGTCTTTGACTGCATTAGTGTTGAGGAGTGTAGGATATCTATCTGCTACTGTGGTTTGGAAGGATAAGGAAGTGGATTCTTGTGTGTGGCTGCATTGGTCAGTTAAAGGCAGGGTTGACGATGTTCTCCAGTAGACATTATTTGTTGTATTGGTTGAAATGGTCTTTACACCCCGACAACGATCCATTACTGATGAGCTCTGAAAAAGCACCGGAAAAGAGTTGTCATCTGTAGCTGCTGTAATCCTGTAAAAACGTCTACCAATCACTGCCTCGCGGTCCGCTTGGAAAGAACCAATCAGATGCCTCCCTGCTCGTACTCCCTTGGCGTGCACCAGCCTGAACTCAAAGCGCGTCGCCGCCACACGTTTACTGGAGAATAGAAGAGAAAACTCAGCCCTGCAGTAGCACTGCTGCGGTTACTTGTCATGACGTAGCGTTGTTGAGTTGAGGTCCTCTCTCCGCTCTGTGTCTGTGAAGTAGTTATGATGCGGCGGTGCTCGTGCATGTGTGTGTAGGGGGGCCGTTGTCTTGGAAGGAACCCCGAGTGGTGGGGGTGGGTTTAGACGGAGCTCCTGAGGCGATGCTACTTTCAAATTCTCCTAGCTTTCCCACATCGTCGACCCTATCTTTAATAAAAGTATGCTGGAATAAACAGGATGAGTCACCTAGTTGGGATTGTGATGCTGTAATCATCAGTCTTAGGATGGCATCCACAGACAAGCAAGCTCTGTCTGAATACCTGCACACGGGCTTTTGTCAAACAAAGACAAAAGCATATATATTTTCCTCTATTTCTATCACATATCTCCGGTAGTGTGCACACTAGAGAGCTGAGCTCAGCACGCTACAATGACAAAAAAAAAGGCTATTGTCATTGATTTAATAGCATCTGCTTGGGAACCAGAAGTTTACGGGGATTAATACAATGCCATTTCATTATTTCTCCTGTATTATTACAACCTCAATGAGCGTTTTGTAAGCACAAGGTTGAGCTACTGTACCCCGATGTGCCTCTCTGATATTCAGCCTCACCGACTGCTCTGCTATCTATAACATTAGGTTCGGCAGCACCCTCCCACTCTCCATCTCTCAAGAGTTATTCTGCCATGTCTTTTCTCTATCCTCAGTAGAAAGCCTTTCCCTAAAGCCTTTTATAAATCACTTCCCACTTCTTAGCTGAAATGCACTTTCATATTTGAAATATGCCAGGCTGGTGTGTGTAGATGCATGTGTGTGTGTGTGTGTGTTTGTGTGTATGCACTTGGAGACGAACAGTCTCCCAAATGCACTCCTCAAGAAATATTAAGGGAAACACACACACACACACACACACACACACATACACTCAGACCTGGTATATTTCAAAAATGGTAAACAAAAGCCTCTACTGAGGAGAGAGAGAAGTGGTAAAGGAACTTCTCATAAAGTGAAGCAGAGGAAGTGAACCTAATGTTAGAGGTGAAGACTGGATGCTGGACACTCACACACATCTATTCAAGAGTGTGTGTTTCAGATGCTTTGAATAAATGTACCTAACGAATGTGCATAAAGTATGCAACATCCTCCTCTTGAACTTTATTTTCAGTGCTTTTAGGTCTTTTTTTTACAGCAGATATTTTAACTTGCCATATTGAGAAAAGCACAGGGTTAACTAATAACATTAATGATGGCTCTGTTCCATTTTAAGTGTTTCATTAAGCCGTGCCAGTGATACAGCACGAGCAGCGCCAGAGCCCTGAAACTGGCACACCAAAAAATCGAACGCAGCAATTAGTGATGTTATTAGCCGCACCTGTGTTTGGCAAGTCAAAATATCTGCTGTAAGAAAGGTCAAATAAACCGCTCTCACATTTAATCAGACCCCTCTGCCAGCTCCATGGCCTGCAGTCATACTTAAAGCCAGGTGCATGTAGTTGGCTTCGGACTGTGTTTGTGTAATGGAAAAAGAAAGCTGAGTGAGAGACTGGGTTGTTGATCTTGTGGGAAAGAATAGATCTTTTTCACAGCAGACATTTGGACTTGTCTTTGCAGGAAAAGCAAACAGATTTGTACTCAGTTCTCATCAAGTCTCCCAGTAAGCCATGCCAGTGAGCCAGTATGCACAATACCGGGACTCTGGAACAAGCTCACCTAAATAGCATGCACTCGATTTTCATCTTATCAACTACACCGGGGCTTTTCCTGTTATGGTGAAATGTCTGCTGTGAAAAAAGGTTAAAGGCGCTGCACACCCACACAGGTGTTTCCACCTGTCAATACGGGGTGGATGGGAGAGATGGCCACAATTCATTCAGTCATCGTACAACTCAAGACAGTTTTATGACCGAAAAGTTGGTCGTGTAAGGGTTAAAAAAATACTGTTGATATCCATTAACATTGGGTTTAACAACTGACTTTTTTTTATTAATTTGCACATAAATATGTTTTTTTAAAACTATTGTTTTTGTCATGAATACTTTAACACAGAACGCAAATATTACACTGCGTAGAGGCATAATTTTTTTCGCAACGAGGCCGATTTTCTGATCTCTTGCACCGCGACTAAAGGCATCAACCAATCATGTTGTGCTGAACTGGTTGAGTTGCGCCTATATTCATGAAACAACAACACGGAGACCCCAAACTTTATCACTCCTTTCAACCTTGACAAAGGCAGACCAGATATGACATGAATGTGGCATCAGGTTTTAGCTTGGTGGTGCTGTGCTCGAATTACAGCTGATCACCTGATATATTAATAAGAAAGACAAAGGTGTAATTGGTCCCGTCCTAACAGGTGCAACAAGCTAACAGAGTCACGTAGATGTCATTCAAGCACAGTGTACACACCCACACAGTCCTGTGGAGAGCTCTAATCAAGCGAAAATAATGAGCCTAAACTGCCCTATGTGGGTTTACCTTGGGTGAGCAGGGCCTTTGAGCCTCAACTGGGGTAATAAGTCAGGTATCAGAAGCAGTTTCAGAGGGGAAGTATAGAGAGGAATGAAGGGAGGAGACGGTGATGAAGAGGGAGGAGACTCGGGTTAAGAGGACAGCTGTGGTCCCCCCTGTGTGGATCACCTGGAATAACAGCTGGTGTTTCCCAACCTTTCCCTCTTCTTCCTTCCTTTCTCCCTCCTTCCTTCCCTCCCTCACCAGCCTAAATTACCCCAACATCTCATTTATATCTCATTACAGCTGAGTCAGCCTCTGTAACCCGGAGCCACATTAGAGTACACGCTGTTCATCTGCTCTTCACAGAGCTGAGCTCCTTTACACACTTTAAACTGCTCTGAGTCACAGTGACACACTCCTCTGGGCTCAAAACAGAACGTACTGTCAACCCCGAGGTGCAGCCAGTCCGACAATTGACATGTAATTATGCGTCAATAACGTAATTGTTAATAAATTCAAAACTTGTTTTTCTCCCCTCCGGATGGACGTGTGATATGTAAATCCCACAAATGTGCTGCTGTTTTATCGTCTTGCCACACTCCAAAGGATTTTAACATATATTACTCACAGGCTTAGAGTTTCCACCCATGCATTTCTTACTTCACTCAAGCCAACTTTACTTGTTGAAGCCCAGGAGAAATATATATAAGTGGGAAGAGATCCACTTAAGCACTCTCCTCTTACTTGCCTCTTTTCCTCAAGTTTACAACAAGTGGTGAGGACTAAGAGGCTCAAGATTAGCCACCGACAACGCCACAATATTTGATAAATTTAGCTTTTATAAACTATTCAGTTCTGTATCAGTCAAGTCAAGTCATTTTTTATTTGTGTAGCCTAAAATCGCAAATCACCAATTTGCCTCAGAGGGCTTTACAAGCTGTACAGGATACAACACCCTCTCTCGTTTACAGTATGACCCTCTCATCGGATGAGGAAAAACTGCCCCAAAAAAAACATTTAACAGGGAAAAATGGAAGAAACGTCAGGAAGAGCAACAGAGGAGGGACGTGTAATAGATGTCGTGTGTACAGAGTAACAACATAATGAAAAAACATCATAGACAATCCATATGTAAGATGTAATGTGAACAATTAGATGTACGTTGTGTTAAACATGGCATCTGCACAACCTCTGTTTTGCTTTACGACAGCGTCAAAGAGTCTAGAAGCAAAGAGACAAAACTCGGACTGAAAACACTTATTATATTTATAATATTTTATTATTCAACACATGCCATTTTGTCAGAATATGACAATGGAAGAGAAATAATTGTGTTTTAATTTTGTACAGCACTTTTTCAGCGGACGTTTTACTGCCATCCGGTAGTCGCTTTCTGTTAAAAATGGTGGAAATGTAGTTTTTCTGCTGCACGCTGATATTAGAAAGAACAATTGGCTTTCACTTCTTGGCAATAATATACGTTCTTTGACATCACTGTGAGCACAAAGCTTCGAGGCTCACTCCTACACCTGATGTCACACAGTCTTATTCTGTCACGCAGGACTTGTTGCCGGAGCACCTCGTGCCTTTGAAGTAATCCACGTGGATTACTTATTGATTCTCCATCATGGCTGAACATCATCTTTGTCTCCTTTTTGTTTCACCTCTAAACAACAGGGGGGAGAAGTCACTGTCACTCCCTTTGTCCTCTTCGAGTGTGTTTGTGAACGCGTATGATCAGTCACATGTTTCCTGCATGTAAGTGAGGGTTTTTTTATGAGTCAGTTTCAGGCTCATTCATTGAAAGAGACTGCCTGAGCCCAAGTGCTTTCATCATACATTAGAGTTTGCCTCCTTTTCATCCACTGTGAGCCTGGAATGTATTTTTTCTCACCACCGAGTCTTTTCCCTGCCGCCAGCAAAGTGGATTTATCCAGACAGACAGCTGGATAAACAGACCACTGTGGGCAGAGCCTTGAACAATCTGCAGCCTCACAAAAGCCCGGTGCTCAATGTCTCCGATGATGACAGTTTTATTTCTATAGATGGACCGGACAGTGGCTGTGTATGTTAGAAGGTTATTATTACATGTTTGTGTTCGTGAAGTGTTTAGATAGAGGGACAGATTGGACTCAGGCTTCAGGCATGAGTCAAGTGTGTATGTACTGTTTGGTAAATGGTATAGAGGATGTTTGACGTCTTCTCTGGTCCACAGTATTTGTTCATGTTAGTACTTAATTTACATAATATTGTCATCCTATTTCTCCGGAGTTACTACCTACTTCTGTCTTTTCTGAACGTATGACGTCTATTGCATGCCTCTCCGTCTTGGAGGGCTGCCCCCTCTTAGTCGATTAGTCATTTTTTAAATGCTTTTTTCATGCTGAATGACTTTTTTCCAAGAAACTCATGAGCACATCTCTGGTAAACACATGATTTAAAGTGGTACTTTTGTGTGATTCTTTGTGGAGAAGCTTCACAGATCTGTCAATTAAATCAACTAATCGATTAGTCGACAAAATCCTATGAGTGTTGGTCGACTTCTTTGGACGAGGACAGCCCTAGTTTTTCCTCATCTGAATCGAAGATCTGAGCATAGAGGGTGTCGTCTTTTGGACAGATTGTAAAGCCATCTGAGGGAAATTTGTGATTTTGACCCAGCCCAAGCTGTCCCCCTCCAAAAAAGGGGGAAAACCAGGGGAGGATTCAAGTTAGAGACCCCACCCTTCCTCAGAGAGCAATCATCAAAGCCATGATAGGTGGGAAAACGCCAATAACTAGAAATATGAAGTTGCAAAACTCAGCAGAAATCCAAAAAACAACTCCTAGTAAGTTCAATAGAATGAGCCAGAGTTTTAAGTACAATGTCTCAAGGTGTCCAAGGTGTCAAGTACTGTACTGTTAGTGGGGTAGGGTTTAAGGGGAAGGGTCAATAGACGGTGCGGCCTGGATGATGTGTGTGACAGTCACAGTTACCTTGTTGTTAACTGTTGTAGCTTGAAAGTTGGAGACGGCCCACCTCACCCAAACAGCTCAGGAGAGAAGAGCAACAGTCATGGGAACAAACAAGTCCCAAACTATAGCTCCTTTCCCACTGGACAAAAACCCACTAACACCCACTAACATCTGGCTTTTGGCTTCAGTGGGAAAGATTATAATCAGCATTCACTCCCAGGGCAAATGACTGTACAGTAGTCAGGCGATGATGGAAACATAACACCCGGGTGGACACGCTCATTTACCCCCTTTTCCGGTACGATACTGTGTGGCACATGTTGAAGTGAATATATGATAAATGAAATCAACTGGGATTTGGACAATTATTATAATTTATTAACGTACAAAACATTGAATTAATCTGCTTTCCTCCACCAGACTCTAGTCAGACATGAGTAATGTTACGTCAGCGATCGTCGTAAAACACACTTTTAAACTCGACAGAAACAAAATAAAACTCATTAAAACCATGTTTGTTAGTCTTTCCACTGTTTCAACAATCACCAGCTCTGGTTTAAGAGTTTGAAAGAGAGACTGAATAAGTAGCAGATATAAAACATCTGTGACTTTGAATGTGACACAGCAGGGGGGGAAAAAACAAAGGCCAGTGCAGCGGCACGGCATACTCACAAGGGGAAAGGAGTCTATCTTCTACTTTTAGAGGGTTTTCCCTGCATATACGTGCTGATTTATGTGGGAAAGGGGTATATGTGAGGTGAGAACACAGCTGGATTTAAGGAAACTGGATTTAAGGAATCTGTTTTCAGGCATGGTAGGGTCTGTATGGCATATCTCTGGAGGAACAGAGTCGTGTGTTGATTGCAAGTCCTGCCATCGTAACAGCTGCAGCAACACAGTCAGAGATTCTGGCTTTTATTTTTATGATCATAACGTGCATTATCGGTGTCAGTTTCAATGATTGGTGCTATTCTGCAGATTGTGTGGGGAGCATAGAATTAGGGTTGTTTAAGTTTGTGAAACCCAGAGACGTAAACAGTAAGGTGAACCTCTGTTTAACTGTTGAGACAAGAAGCTCAGACCAGACCAGAGACGGATCCTGTGGTTATGGAAAACTTGAGAAGTCACAGCGGGGCTTTTCCCCTCTGCTCAGAGAAAATTACAGTGAAAGAATTTAGTTTTGGGATTATTTTTTTCTAACCTAAAAGTGTTAAACGATGGAGTCCGGTTTCAAGTGGATCTCTTTGAGTGATCACCAATAGTAACATCTCTGACTACATTAAACCCTTTTGGCTAATACTTACCAAAACACAAGGATGAGCAAAATTCTTCAGATGCTCAAAATGTGTTTTATGTCATCATGGATAAGTTATGTCTTATGGTTAGCAAGCCCAAAACCCAGTGAGTAAAACCCCAGATATCGTGTGAACTGTGAAAACGGAGCAGAAATGTGAGCAGCAACATCAGGAATCAACATCTGGTTTCTACATCTCTGACATCTGACAGAGACGGAGAGAGTGTATCCTTTTCCAGGAGTGTTTCCCCAAAACTTCATCAGCGTTCTCTCTAGCACGTCCAGACGATAAGCAGAACCAGATGGAACGCTATAGAGTTCCTCCTCCTATATTCCTTTTCAAAATACAGACCTCCCAGGATAGTTTTTTTTATTATAAGACACTTGACAGTGTTGTATTGTATCACTGTTCTTGTACATTTGGCTTTGATGAAAAGATTCAGTGGTTCCCAACTTTCCCAAGGAGAGATTTTTCCATTTATTTGAATGTTTTTTGGAGATCTGAAGTGGTGAAAGTATCCAACAATTCACAGAAGAAGAACAATAATTAAATGGAAGTCAAACATATATTTTATGTCTTTAATCATCTTATGACCATTCAAATGTATCCAATCCAAAAATTTGACTACACATTACCCAACGAGTAGGGTGAAAAACTAATAGATATCACCATGAAACCTCCCCAGAGGATTATGCACATTAAGACAATTATTTTTTGTATTACAAGCTTTCTGAAAATGTAATGTTTAAATATGCAAATGAGGTATTATCTTATCAAATATGTGATGATTTGCATAAATTCCCAGAACATAAATCTGAACATTGGATAAAGTCGGGTTCAAAGTTATTGTTTCATTTAGTTGAAATATTAGAGTCAAAGGTTTTTTTATGAGGGACTGTTGGATATCTCTTTGTATTACTCCATAAATCAGAAAATGCTGTCAACAGCCATAAAAAAAATCCACGTTTTCAGGAATAAAATGTTCTATAAATCAGGCTATGAATGATATATGACCAAACCCGTTGTTGAAGACCTTCAGAATATAGATAGGAATGAAACTGGAAAGTTTGGTGTATGCAAGTACTACTGAGGAGGAGATTTCTGGCTCAGAGTCTGAGGAAAAAAAACATCTGAGATGTTAAAAATTCACTACAGGTGAATAGGGTGGAAAAAAGAAATGTCTAATAGATATACTTCCCAAGTTGATTACTTAGATTAAGACAATTATTTTTTGTATAGATATATAAATGAGGCATTATATCATGCAAATGTTTGGTGAATTTAGGAGAAATCTACAGACGCAAATAGACAAAGTACTAAAATAAACACCTAAATGTGTATTTTAGATGTTTTATTTCCAGAACATAAATCTGAACATTGGATAAAGCCAGGTTATAAATTTTTGTTTCACTTTGTTGACATATAGGAGGTTTTTATGGAGGGAATTTTGGATATCTCTTTGTGTAACTCATAAATCAGAAAATACTGTCAACAGCCATCAAGTAAATCCAGTTTCGCCATGTTTTTAGAAAATCATTTTTGTATAAATCAGGCTATGAATGATATATGAACAAACCCCTCTGTGAAAACCTTCAGAATATAGATAGGAATGAAACTGGGAAGTTTGGGGAGTTTTGTGGAGATTTCTGGCTCATAGTCTGAGAAAAAATCAAATGTTTAGCCTTGAAAGATATGTATCGTAAAACTCCGTACATTTTGCAAGACACTACAGATGAATAAGGTAAAAAAAAACAAAAAAAAATAATAGATAACACCATGAAACTTCCCCTGTTGATTACGTTCATTAAGGCCATTCTTTTTTGTATTACAAGTTTTCTGAAATGTTATGTATAGATATACAAATGAGGCGTTATCTAATGCTAACTTTTGGTGAATTTTGGATTTTGGAGAAATCAAATAGACAAAGTAATAAAATAAACACCTAAATGTGTATTTTGGATGTTTTCTTTCCAGTAGTCTGAAAGAAGACATGTTATGGAAGCAAAATAGCCCCGAAAATTTGTGACCAGTGCATGAAAAACAATGTCTTTGCCTGTTGCGTCTCACCTTAAACACCAAACCACCTTTCAATCAGGCTTAGTGAAAAGTAGCAGTAATGCTTGTTTTTTGTTTTTTTCCTGTTACCAGACTTTCTCATTTTTGTTTTTATCTGACCTTGAAAGTTAAGTGTATTTTGTCTAACCAATAACAGCAGCCCGGTCCGCACGCCTGTGTAATAATAAGCCTCTCTAATAACAATAGATGTCTATATTCACAGGAATGATGGGTTTTATTAGACATTTTGGTTTCCTCACATTTTGATTCAAAGCTGCTCATTGGACAAAAGGAAAAATTGGGGTGGCCACACAAACCACTACCATAAGGAAAACATTTAGCACTCCACACACATGTATTTGCAAGGTTATCAGAATTAATTTAGATGCACATTCTTATGCATGAACACACACAAACACCCTGGAGAATAGATAAGCAGGCTCCAGGGACAGACGACTCTTCCCTGAATAAACAACCACCCCTTTGTCTGCTGCATCCCACTCCTCCTCACCCCTTCCCCCACATACCCCTCCACCTCTGTACACAAACACACACAAAAACCACAGTGGAATATATGAAAACTTTAGTGTCACGCTTCATAGGAAGTTATCTAAACCGTGCACCTCATATGAATTTAGAGGGGCACAAGACCATACGAGTCAGGGTCCTCTCATTTTCACACATTAGCTCACCTGGATTAACATTAGGAAATACGTCGGCTGACAGTCATTCCTGTGCCGTAAGCGTTTTCCAATCCTCTGCCTGAACGCAGTGTCCCTTTCTGCTGACTGCTCAGGAGCTGCACTGGTACGATGCCAGAGGTTTTTTTGGCTGCGTGGAGGCGGACAGGGTGGATATACAGTGTGTCTGGGGGGAAAAGAAATACAGCAGTAGTTATAGGGCGACAGAAATGACAGTTCTTCCTATCCATGGCAGCTATATTAGATTGTAGGCTAGATATTGTTAAAGGCTAGATTTGTTATGGAGATTTGACTGTGGAGGTGTCGGATAAAGAAGACGGATTTTTGGAGGCAACATAAGGAAGCAGATACTTATTTAGATATAATGCAATAAGGAGAGGGGAGGGTTTTTCTTATTCTGTCCTTGCGGCTGGAGAAATGTTCCTGTAAAGGGAAATGAAGTCCGAGATGTTCGTATAAAAATGCAAAGAGGGGTGATTCCTGGCAGAGATTGAGAGAGGCAGATTTCAGCCACTAGTAGGGTTACAGGTGGCGTGGCTAGCTCGCCTCATTAGAGAATATTATCCAGCATGCCTCACAGCCACCGCTTATGTCCTCCCTCAAACCCTCCGCCACCCGCCGACTGCTAGAAGGGACGTTTACCCTGGAAATCAGAGAGGAGAAAGACGGGGAGGAGGAGAGGAGGATGGCATTAATAGCCCGGAGCTTCACACAATCAAATGTCAGTTTTTTTTTTATTTCTCTGTGCGCCTCCTGATTGATGGGCAGCTCCAAATGTAATTACTTTGAACAAACCTCCAGGAAATAGATTGTTTAACATCAGGTGGAAGGTAGAGGAGAGTTTGTGCAAACAGTCTTCGAGGCCAACTTCGTGTGTATGTGTGCACTCATGCGCGTTGCCGTACAAGGAAGAGGCGTTAGCGGGGAGATGTTTGTGAATAATTTCAGTTTTCTAACATGAGTGAGAATTCAGACTGGAGCTCGTAGACAAGCGTGGTAAAATAAATAAATAAAAAAAGGATCAGACAGATGTGTGGCCGTGTGTGGGTGGACCCGGCCCCAGGTTTCTTTTGTTGTTCTTCTTTCAAGAGGACACTTGTGCTCTCTGAATCTCTCTGTGAAGTTTCTAAGAGACCTGCTCTTCCTCTCTCTCGCTCTTGTTGAGTGCACAGCATATTGGCTCTTAGTACAGCACAGGCTGTTTCTCAGTTAAACCTTTTAATGGGCATCATTAATGCCGGAGAATAATGTTCCTCCCAAAGAGGGTCATTTAATATTCAAAACAAAATGTCTAAATTTAAATATAAAATGTGAAAAGCAGAGTTTTTCCCCAGTTTGGAGACCATTTCAAATTGTTTGTTTTCTGTGGATGTTCTCCACCATAGACATGTATATAAGAAGTGGACGTGGTCACTGTAACATCAACCATCAACATCGGAAAAATCCTACTGAAATCTAATATAATCATAAAGATTGATTTGCGACATTAGCCTAATACATTATTAATAAGTAATATTAAAGGAGTAAACGGTTTGTCTGATGGTAGACTATTTATATTATTTCACAATATTTGTTGTCCGTGCACTGTATATAAGAAGTGGACGTAGTCGCCATGATGTCACCCATTTGTTTATGGACTATTGTTTGAAAGCCTCAAGTTCGTTTTTTTGTCCGTCACCATCTTGGTTTTTTGCAACCAGAAGTGACATGAGAGGGTGGAGCTAAGTACAACCAAACGCTAAATAAGACATTTTTAGGTGACCAAAATGTTACAATTAACTTTCATGAACTGAAAACACACTGAAAGGATTAAAGTTGTAGGACAAAAACACGAGCAACTCCCAGAAATGGGACCATAATTTACTAAATGAACATCATGCTGTATTGAAGAAGACTTGAAACTAGCGATTGAGACCATAAACTCATGTTTACAATGTTTACTGAGGTAATAAATCAAGTGAGAAGTAGGCTCATTTTCTCATAGACTTCTATACAATCAGACTTCTTTTTGCAACCAGAGGAGTCACCCCTTTTGGCTGTTAGAAAGAACGCAAATTTAAAGCACTTCCGCATTGGCTAAAATTTGCTACCAAGTTTGGGCTTCAACTAATGATTGTTTTTATTATCAGTTCGACGATTATTTTCTTGATTAATTGTTTATTCTGAAAAATGTCAGAAAATACTAAAACAATATCTTAATCAGAGTTTCAGAGAGCCCAATGTGACGTGTTTTAATTTCTTGTTTTGTTCAACCAAACCCCAAAATATTCAGTTTACTGTCATAGAAAACCACCAAATATTAATATTTGAAAAGCTGGAATCAATTTATTTTCCTTTAATTACGACTTAATTCATTAAGGAAACTGTTGCTGAATAATTTCCTCTCGATCTTCTCTCAGGTATTTTACTGCTGGAATCACGCATGCCCTTTTGTGCAATTGTGGAAGCTCCCCTTCATGAACCAGCTCTCGCTATCTAATCCGTCTCTAAATTACCATTTGCTGCTTGAATAAATTAAACATGGTCTTATTGAACTGTTCTGCATCCAATTATGTTCTCATTATTTAGTATCTGCTACCATTCAGTGTTTGAATTCACAATTCAGTATCATTCTATTGTCAGTTGATAATACCTACCTACACCCACAGTGCTATTCATTCATGAGGTATTTAAGGCAGAACGTCTCTGCATTTGTTCAAACTAAATTGAGATAATTCTGAAGATATTGTTTCGCCCACTGTTGTTTGTGCCTGAATCCACAGCTCCCATAGAAACACACTGTATACTTCTTTAACCTTCCACTGTTTCTTAGCCGCACTAGATTACAGCCAGTGTTGGTACTCCGATGATTTACTTAAAGGACCAGTGTGTAACATTTAGGGGGATCTACTGGCAGAAATGGAATATAATATTAACAAGTCCTCTCCGCGGAGTCCGCCATGTTACAGTAGCCCAGAACGGCTTGGGCCGGAGTCGATAACGTTACTCGCTTCTGTCGCCACCACTCTCTCTCTCTTGCTTCACCACTCACTTCCCTCGTACTTACACACTCTACGCACTGGCTCTGCTCCAAATGACCTACGCTATTCTTACAACAACTGGCTCTAGCGAGGGCCATTCGCGTTTAGGCGTTGGCCACCGTAGCTCTTCAACACGCTTGGCACACGGGAGAGGCTGAAATTTGCATAAGTCAGATATTTCAATAGTTTACTGCTTTGTATACAGTACACGTAATGGAGAGACTTACAAAGCTTAGTTTTCCCAATAGCCAATAAGGCTGGACTAAATACAAAATGTTTAAGTAAGGCTTCTCTTTGCATCTATATCTGTATTTGGTGTGAAACAGTCGTGGAGGGCGGCGGCGGCGGTGGGTCGGTCTGTGTGGCTTTAACATTCTTTGAAGCCTTTGGATTTGTTCTAGTGTTAGATAAAACAACTTTGATGTCGCTGCCCCGATGGCCCACTCACCCACTCGTCCCCGTAGCATTACACAGCAGTGGATGATGGTGAATGGAGCTGCTTGTCCTTTTTATATTTATCAAAGAGTAGTCCAGTGCTGTGTGGCAGCTACTGCTTACTAACCTCATCCACACCCACCTTCACTTGATGTCATTTAGGATTGATTTTAAAATCATATTGATTTCCTTTTAATGCTACTGTTGGACCAGAGTCTGGCTTTATTTTTAAGGTTTTTTTTTCTAATGTTTTTTTCACTATGATGGTTACACTACTGAGATAATAAAAAATAGATGGTGACCCAGGTTAGCTTCATATCTGGGACATTGAATGCACCTTATTAACTCAGCTACCAGTAATTTAAACCATTTTCTTTCTGGAGTTCTGCGTGCAGAAACCAAAATAAAATTGAATGGCGATGATGGTTGACTAAGTTCTGCCTATTCGGAGAATTTGAACCATGAACTTGGGTGTTGCTGAAATCATCTCTAAATCCGTTTTTTTTTTGTGGACCAGATAGCTCTATGACAGTTAACTATTTCTACAGACAATGCACAATTAGGCTCACTTGTTTGATGGTCAACTGCCTGGAAAAAAAAAAAAAACTAGGAAAGAAATGAAAAAATGAAAAATAAAAGCTAACATTACTCTAACATCCATCCCCTGACTGTGGCACAAATATTAAAATTGCACCAGCTGTTACGTTCTTTACCTATAATAATAATAATAATGATAATAACTTTATTTATATAGGTATGAATTACTAAAACACAGTAACAAGAGTAAAAGCAGAAGAATAACCAATTAAGAGAAAGCAATTCTGGAAAAAGTGCGTTTTTAAGAGAGATTTAAAAGATGAAACAGAACTTGCCTGCCTGATCTGGGGTCCCGACTCCAAAGGCTCGGCCTCCTCTGGTTCTTAGCCTCGACCTAGGAGTTACATATATACACATATTACAATAACAGACCTCTGCCGGAGGATCTCAGGTTGCATTCAGGCTTGTGAGGGGTTAGTAAGTCAATGTTATAATCACGGGTCAACCCAAACTTTAAAATGAATCAATAACATTTCAAAATCAATTCTAAAAGGTGCAGGTAACCAGTGTATGAGATGCTAAAATAGGCGTTATGTGGACTCTTCTGTTGGATGTTGTGAGTAGTCTTACTGCAGCATTTTGAGCTATAGTTGTAGTTTGGAGGAGTTGTGTTGGGTGAGACAGGAATACAGTGAGTTACAGTCTATAAGCGGGATGTAATGCAAGCGTGGATGACAGTTTCCAGGTTCTTAGCAGATAAAAAAAGATCTAATATTCGAGATATACGAAGTTGCAGAAAGCACGATTGAACGGCTGACTTCACCTGTTGGTCAAAGTTGAGTTTGTTATCAAATATAACACCCAGATTTCAGTTTTGATGCAGCCCATGGTGACATCAACTAGCCTACAGATGTATGCAGGTTTTAAGTCCTGCTGTCATTACTTTCCTTTTCTATAGGTTGCGCTGGCTGGTTGGCATGCAGTGCTCCCTCTTGTGGAGAATCTGCAGCCTGTTAGATTTTAATGTGTGAGTTTGTGAGTGACCTACAAGCTGGTCCTTTTAAGTTCTTCGCATCTAAACAAATGATAAAAAAAAAAGGATTCATCATACCTCATTGTATTTATTGGAGCTTCTGGCTGTTGTGATGGTGCTACTAAAATGTAATCGGGTGGTGTCACTTGTGTTTTGCCAGGGAAAGTGTTTTTTTCCTGTCCCCTATACTCTGAAACAAACTACAGGATGTACTATTCACACTGGCTGCAGTCAAATCTACCCGTATGGTGCTTTTTATGAAACGTAAACTGTACTCTAATAAATCCTGAAACAACTTAAAATGACTTTATATCTGAACTGGAACATGACAGCAACTCCTTTAGAAAACTGCATAAATACATACATTGGATGAAGTGCACTCTTCTGCATGTTCATCTGTATCTACTTACAGCATACATTGTAATGAGCAGCGCTGCAGGAGGGAGGAAATAATGACATGTTAGTGATGAAACATGTCCTCGGGCTACGTTGTTGAAAGCGGAGATGAGAGCTCTGCTGTAGCTGGAAATCCTTAGGAAGAAGTAAATAATCTCCTTTATTACGCACAGCTCTGCTACATGCTTGCTTCAGGTCTTAATGGACAAGGATAAATACAGACACGCGCACCAACACACACTCCAGAGGGAACTTGAGCAGCACTGCAGTGAAATTGCACCAGCCGAGCCCTGATTTAACCAGATTGTTTCCTCCATGCGAGCTGAAATCTAGTTTGTTTTGCATCAGTATACGACATATGAACTCATAAGCATGTTGTTTAATTTTACCACTGGAACAGTAGATCTTTGGCTTGGCAGAAAATTGAATATAATGTCCAGAAATATCATTTTCAAGATATATTTACAATGTTTTCTTCTTCTGCAACCTCCCACAACACTGAATTCAGTCACGGTGTATACTTTATTTCCTCAGCTCTTTTCTATGTAAAGTGTTTGGCATTCAGGTTGGTTATTGCACCAGCCTCCCGTCTTCCATCCACCCTTTCTTATCTTCCCTCCTACTATCCGTCTTCCTTTCCTTCACCTTAACGTACAGAAGAAGCCATCAATCGCCTGTCAGCTAGGGTCCTTCTTATCACCTGTTCCTTCAACTCGTTCTCAATCCCAACTCATCGCCGATTGGGCGATCCCCTCTGTATCAGAGTCCGACGCACGGACAACAAATTGGGCTTTCAACTAACTCCAATGTGAACCCACTCGCAGCGTTAGTCGACAGTCGGAGCAACTGACGTAGTTTAAATAGCGTGAGAGTCCGTTAAGGGTTGGCTGGAGGGGGGGTGGATGGGTCAAACCAACACAAGAGTTTCAACCACGAGACCGGTGTTCCGTGTCAAACTAAAAGTAACGTTGACTTATTTTTTTTCACGTCAGTTGTTAATCACGTGACTCGTCTGTATCGTCAGTCCCCTAAGTCACGTGAGTTGCTAGTCACGTGAGTCGTTAGTATTGTCAGTTACATGTGTCACGTGAGTCGCTAGTCATGTGAGTTGATTGTATGGTCAGTCCCTTGAGTCGTTAGTCATGTGAGTCGCCAGTATTGTCAGTTACATGAGTCACGTGAGTCGCTAGTATCGTCAGTCACGTGAGTTGCTACTCACTTGAGTCGTTAATATCGTCAGTCACGAGAGTTGCTAGTCACGTGAGTTGTTAGAATTGTTAGTCCCGTGAGTCACATGAGTCGTTAGTCACGAGTCGCTTGTCTCATGAGTTGTTAATATCGTCACCCCCGTGAGTCACGTGGATGCTAGTCAGTGAAGTTAACGTCAACCACGACCGTTTCCTAACCCTAACTAAGTGGTTGTGTTGCCTAAACCTAACTTTCTGTGAAAACGGAGGTTTATTTTGAAAGGACACTATGCATGTAACGCCGTCCCTGGTCCGTCCAAAAGTAAAGCAAAAGGGGTACCCCGTGCGACAGTCTCCGATGCCAAGGGTCAAGCGGCGGTATTTGACGAGTTGGGAGTGAGAATGTGTTGGTTCTCGCCTGGTTCTACTTCTCTGTTTTCTTGTTCTCTGTCTGGCCTCTATTTCTCTTTCCTCAGTTTTGTCCTTCGTCTTTATTACACCCTCTCTGGCTCCAGGGATCTATTCTGACTCGTCTGTAATGTGCATATTTCTTTATTCACCTTCACTCGGTGTAATTTAATTCATCCGTTTTCTCTCCTGCAGTGGATTTAGAGGAAATCACTTACAGTATAAGGAAATGTAGTATCTGTTTCCAGTTATACTGTATACTGTATTATTTCTCCTTTACTGGATGCATTGCTATTGAAGATGAGAAAAGTCAAAATTGTAATGGAACCCAAATAATGATCGTTGCTGCTATTCTCTGTTGGACAGAAATAGTGAAGATTTAATTACAGGTAGAGAAATTCAACTGCAGTATATGTTTATGAGGTCATAGTTAGTGTTGGTGTTGTACTGGACTGCATTATGAGGGGGAAAGAATATTAGAAACACAAAATACAGCCTCAATAATAAACATACAGTTAAATTTACTCTGACAGTATTGATCAAAACTGAACCTTAAAGGTAGTGTGTAGGATTTGGAGGCATCTAGAGTTGTGGTTGCAGATTGCAACCAGCTAGAACCCATTCCGCTCTCTCATCCCTCTCCAAGACTTCGGTAACGTGAGCCGCGGAGTGCAAAACCGTGGTAACGCCGTTCACCTCGCTCAGAGGCCATCCTTACTATAATGACACTACTTTAGGGGCAACATAAGTTAGATGGCAGCTGGCAGTACCACGGTTTTGCACTCTGGGCTACTGTAGAAACATGGCGGAGCAACATGGCGGAGCTATAAACGGCTCATTCTAAGCTAACGAAACACAAAGTCTCAGTTAAAGCTGATTATAACCTAATGAAAACATAGTTATGAATGTTATATTCCATTTCTGCTGATAGATCCCACGAAATGTTCCACACTGTTCTGTTAATATCTTTGTAAAGGTAGACTTTATGGCTGAGCTGTTTCCGATTCTACTTGTCATTGTGTTGCTTGTTTATTTAAGCATGTCATTACTGGGATTTCATCGACTGTGTCGTCTTACAGTCAGCAAATAACAGCTTCTGCTACAGATTAATTCTACTACATGTCTAGTATGTTACTGTGTGTGTATAATCTCCAGTGAAGGATTCGTTTTAGCACAGCAGCGCTCCTGCATGCACACACACACAAACAGGTGCGTAAACATCACACACCCTGCGGCATAATTGTCAACTACAAATCCTCTGCAGGGGATGTTGAGGCACATACTGGATGGCAGCATCATTTCCATTTCAAAAAAAGCTCCATACTGGGACGCGTATGCACTTAAAAGCACATGTGGTGGCTATGGATGCTTGTGCTTGTGTGTAGGTGTGTGCATGTCTTCCCAGGTGCAGTCTGTGCAAATCAATATTGTAAATAAAGCCTCTCTGTTACGTCGGTTCTGGACCCAACTGTGTACATTATCTATAAGGTCATCATTCAAGCAGCAGGAGTGACAGAGAGAGTGACTCAGGAGAAACTTCTTGAAGTATGCATGATGTTTATGCAATGTTTTATTCATGAATGGCCGTGTATTCCATTATGAATAGGCTGCTTGTGTGTCACTGGTGTTGACAGAAGAATTGCACAGGGAAAAAGTACACAACTTAAAAGATTCAGTACGGGCTGAAGTGATAACCCGACCAAAGGCTAGCTGCTGGAAACAAGTCTGTGTTTATGTGTCACTGTAGTAGGTGTTCTCTTCTGTCCCAGTGATCTCATTCATATTTCTCTCCCGCCTCCAGATTTTGATCCCAGCCTCGGTATGATGGCTGGCATGACCCCCCTGAATCCCATGATGCCCGGCCTCGGCATGGTGCCCGGGCCCCTCTCCCAGGATATGCCGGTTATCAAGGAGATCATCCACTGCAAGAGCTGCACCCTGTTCCCCCCCAACCCCAGTGAGTCACAATGTAATGCTAATCCTGCACCTTCTGCCACCACCCCCCACCTTCACCAGCGTCTCCATGTGAAAGAATCACTCCACAAAGAAAGGCATCTCACTTTGTGACATTATTAAGACCTAGGAGACAGCGTCTTCACAGAAATATTCTCAACAGGTCCAATTTACTTGTTGTTTCAGAAGCTTTCAACTACATCTCATAGAGACAGAGCGCAACGCGTCATACTCTGAAAACCACGTCGGATTATTTCAAACTAAAATAATGATGGATGATAATGATGAAGTTAGCTGTTAGCAACCTAATGTTAGCTATGCGTAACAAGCTACTGTAGTTAGCTAAGGCACTTCCAAACATAATACTGCATAGCTTTCTGATTTATCCACATTCAACTATAACACAAGTTGCATCCTGTCAAATGCTTTAGATTAACTTACAGAAATGTGGTTAGTTAGCCTAAAACTGACATTAACGTAACGTTAAGCTTTGTTTATGCTCGCGCGAGACACCGTGGCGCGGGCTTCCGTAGATGGGTACGAGTGGTACCGGAAATGAAAGTAGGCTGCCTGGCAACAGTAGTAAACACTAAACTCCGACGTACGTACCGCCAAAAATTTCATTTGTGTACCGTAATTATTACTGTCGCTTACCTCCAAGTCAAAATGACCTTCTGTCTCTCGGTGCTTCTCTTCAGGTCGCCTCTCTTTCCATGAGACTTTTTTTTAGCTTCTACAAAACAATCTCTCATCGCTTATAAAATCTTAGTTCGGGGTTCTTTACCCTGTTGGTAGTGTATCCCACCACACAGCAGCTTTTAGGCATCTGTCTGTTGTTTGCTAGCAGACAGTATTATACCTTCACGCAATACAAAGTCAATGGAGAGCGATGAAGTGTTTTCCCCTCTCGTGTGGGCGGGACTTAATTGCGCTCTGTCTCTATTGCCTTCCCGTAGCGGATTGGCTACAACTGACTGATTTAAGCTTTATTTTTTTTAATAAGTGGGTCTATAAAATGTCATAAAATGGTGAAAAAGCCCCGTCAGGGTGATGTCTTTTAATGGCTTGTTTTGTCAAGTCCAACGGTCCAAAGCCCAAAGATATTCTTTGTACTATGTTAGAAAATCAGCTGTAACCAGAGATAATATAGCATTTTAGCATGAAAAACTACTGAAATGATTAATCGATAATTTAAAACAAAGTTGCCTTTCATTTTCTTCTGATTGACTGTTTCATTTCAGCTCTAAACATTGTACAACTTCACCCAAAAGATCTGTATTGGATGCAAGAAAAAAGATTGAAGTGTCAAATGAGTGTAGTTTTGGCAGATGTCAGTATGTATACCTTTAAGACTTGTGATTATGCTTTTGTTAGATATATATGACCAATGATTTTATAAAAATGTTGTTCTGACTTGGTATTCCAATATGGGAAACATCAATCAATAATGTGTTGTTCCTCTTAACTTGTTTATCTGCTCTTCCTGCCCAACGATTAACTTGATCAGCATGAAGTGCATTTACATCCACACAACAAACTTTTCAGGGCAAGTCACTTTGTATCATCTGACCAGATGTGTGCTGCACAAGCTGTTATATTCATCTCACCTCCACCTTCCAATTATCCAGAGCTAGAGAAGAAGTAGTGGGGGGTGCTTTTGATTGATCCCACCTTTTGCTTTTCAGATTTCCTGCTAGAACAGTTTCTGCCTGGGGACTTTATTCAAACAAGTCTTACAAGTCATCTTCAAGGTGAACTAAAACAAAAGCTCCTCGACGCAGTAGCATTTGGGAGTTTACAATCCCTTCACAAAACAAAATACACATTCTTGCATTCACTTTGGCAACTAGCTTCTTTTGTTTCTTTCTTTTACCACACATATAAAACAGTTTTTTCAGATGTGCTTGCATGTATGTGGTGTGCATTACGGCTCATTATAAACTGTCACTGTCATAGTTTGGTGCCGAGGGAAAAGCTGATGACAAGTTTAACTTCACCTACTGTAGGAACATCGTTCTAGCTTGTCGTCAGCGTAGAAGAATGAACAAGGTACAAGGTAAAAAACACAATTTCCTCCATGTGGAGTTGTGATATTACTGAATAATACAGTGAGATCAGTGCTACAACAGCCCCATTGTTTTTTATAATTGATAAGTATTGCTCTGAACCAGGGAGGTATCAGCAGGTCGTTTGTTTATTCAGTATGTGAGGAACAAAAAGGGAAACAAGCATTGATGCTAGCTGAATTCAGGCTTTTAGCAAATATCACAGGTGAAGCTCTGGTGTCCAAGCAACGAGGTTGCATATATATGTTGTCCATCACACGTAGTCATTACCTTGTAGCTGCACGCGCACAACCTGATGCCATGTGCAGCATCCCCTCTCACTGACCTGTAGCTGAGCAGCAGCAACCCTGCAGCCCTCCTCCCTCCCCCACCTCCCTGCTTCTACCTCCACAGTGTGCATACCTGTACCGTCAGTGTGCATCCTCATCAAGCTCACCTCATTCTCCCTTTTCCTCAATCAAACCCTCCCCATTCAGCCTTAACCCCTCTCTCACCTCCTCCACTGACGCTTCGTCTCACTCACCTATCTAGTGCTAAAGGTGAAATAGTATAGTACCTTTTTTTCTAAACCGTTTGAAAACAGGTTACACTCTGTATGTAGACTCACTTTGATCATCAAATTGGACTTCAAACTCTTGCTGTCTGTGTCTCTTGCTCTTTCAAACTTCTGAACTCAGTCTGAGTGAAATATTTTATAATTATCTTCAAGGAAAGATGAAACATTCGTTTGAGCATTGAGGATAGTGGCAGTGTACACAAATGTACATTTAGCTTGAATGAAGAAGGATGCCCAACTGCAGTAGTTTAACATTAATACAACACCTGAAGAAGTGACTGAAGCCCCTCTCCCATGGAAACGTGACACCAGGGTGAACACGCTAATTTCTGCCCTTTTTCTGGCGCGATGCTATGTGACACACGTTGAAGTGAGTATGTAATGAATAAAATCAACAGAGATTTGGACAATGATATATTAACGTACAAAACATACAATTAATCTGCTCTCCTCAAAGCCACCAGGCTCCAGTCAGAAAACAGTCATTTTACCTCTCTGATCGTCATAAAACACACTTCAGTCACTCTCGACAGAAACAAAATCATCACCAAACAAACCCTTCATCGAACCAAAGTCTTTGTTAGTCTTTCCACTGTTCCAACAATCACCAACTCTGGTTTGAGTTTGAAAGACAGACTGGAAAAAGAAATAAGTAAGCACTGTCACATTTTCACTGTGCCGTCGAATGTGACACACCAGAAAAAAAACAGAAAGGCCAATGCAGCGGCACGGCATACTCACAATGAGAAATTAGTCTATCGCCTATTTTTAGTGTGTTTTCCCGTGTTTAAAAAACATGCATATACGCGCTAATTTTGTTGGGAAAAGGGTATAAGCAACTTTAAAAAAAATCTATATTCATCAGTCAACCAAGACCCTACTGAAAAACTGACAAATAGACTAAGATAGGGAATCCCAGTTTGTTACTGGTGCAGGCAATGATGACTGTTTCTCTGTGATAAATCTTCATATGTGAAGGTTCGTCCCTTTTTCTTTGTTCATGTGTGACGTGAATGGACTAAACATGTTTACTGGAGTGTGTGTAAATGTAGTTTATCTTCTGAATAACAGTCCTCTGAGGGCCGAAGCCTCCTCCCTGTGGCAGGCCCTCGGACTATAAAAGGGTGTTTAGCCAGTCGAGGTGATGGATGGCGATGGCCTGTGTTAGTGTAGCAGACCAGTGGGTGGCCACACAGACGGCAGGCCTGTGGGACGGGGCTGGACTGAGAATCAGTCTGTGTGTGTGTTTGCTTTACAGCAGCCTCTGTATTTATCCAAGGGAACATGTCAGAGTAAAAGCACATCAACCGGCTTATTAGTCAGCCAATGATTCATAAAATCTCAAAATACAGTCTGCTGAGATTCAAAACATACAGTAACTAAGTGGGCAGAAAACTAGAAAATCCTCTACGTTATAATTACATAGGAATACATAGGAGTACATTCTGTAGCAATTTAGCTAGTTTGTTGTGTTTTGTATTTTATTATTAGTTCTAATTAGGGCTGTCAAAGTTAACGCGATAATAACGCGTTAACGCAAATTCGTTTTAATGCCACCAATTTCTTTAACGCATTAACACAACTTGTGATTTTGAAGGTTTTATCGGGCTCAGTTTTAAAGCTAGAGTGAAGATACTGGCATCATATGAAACTACAAAAGCCTAAAGAATCCATTGGTACCAACTGTGTCATGCTAACTTGTTGCCAAGGAGGCTAAATAACGCTGCAAATTTATGCTAAATTTTGGCAAGGAAAAACTGGCATGGCCATTTTCAAAGGGGTCCCTTGACCTCTGACCTCAAGATATGTGAATGTAAATGGGTTCTATGTGTACCCACGAGTCTCCCCTTTACAGACATGCCCACTTTATGATAATCACATGCAGTTTGGGGGCAAGTCATAGTCAAGTCAGCACACTGACACACTGACAGCTGTTGTTGCCTGTTGGGCTGCAGTTTGCCATGTTATGATTTGAGCATATTTCTTATACTAAATGCAGTACCTGTGAGGGTTTCTGGACAATATCTGTCATTATCTTGTGTTGTTAATTGATTTCCAATAATAAATATATACATACATTTGTATAAAGCAGCATATTTGTCCACTCCCATGTTGATAAGAGTATTAAATACTTGTCAAATCTCCCTTTAAGGTACATTTTGAACAGAAAAAGAATGTGCGATTAACTATGTACAATCATGCGATAAATCATGAATCGATTATTAAATTAAATATTAAATCGATTGACAGCCCTAGTTCTAATATTTTGATCCTCAATATATGCAAATAAGTTTATCAAAATATTAGAATCATCATATCATATAATGCCGTTTTCAGACACTCTACATTCTCCTCATAACCTGTCAATATCTGATCTCTCCCTCCTCTTTATTCTTAAACTCTTTTCTTTCTACCCTCAACTCTGCATCCTCCCTCTCCTCAGTTTCTCTGTCTGCATTTTAAAATGATCGGCCTTGAAGTGTCCGTCTCACAATTACTCAGAGCGACAAACTTATTGAGTTAGAAATTGGACAAAAACTAACTTTTTAAAATCTGTCTGGCAGCAGCACACAGTGGATCTTGTGAAAGCTGCTCCCTCTCTCTTCTCTCTGTCTTGCTCTGCATTTTTATGCAAATAAAAAGCAGGTGAACCTGATGCAATCACTGTTCACAAAATGCTTTCATATATTGTATGATATCATGTTTTTCTTGTAATTCAGTCATGAATAGTTCATCTGAATCTTGTGCATTTGCATAAAATGTGCTAAACAGTGGGGTTCAGTAGCCCAGCAGGTAGCTGAGACTGAGAGGATAGAAAGAATCATCTCACTGCTGCAAACTGTTTACCCAACTGAAGCCAACAAAAACTTTGTATTGCAAACCAAAACGGTTTTTATTTAATTTACAACCTGACACATTAGGTTACTGCTGCACTGCACCTGTTCTCCTTTCTCTGTCCTCGTTGCTTCCCCCCCTTCGTCTCCATCAAACACTCGTAGACCATAAAGGTCAGGTAATTTGGAGCTCTTTGTTGCGTCTGCCAACAAAGCTTTTTCTTGCTATCGTAAGCTTTTTCTGCTCCACCTTTTTACTTTTTTTCTGTCCATCTCGACTCGAAACTAGTTTAATCCGCCAACTCTGGAGGTCAAAGAATAAAACTGCAGTCAATATTTTGCTTTCCCAGTCACATTTAAAGGAAAGTGTTGGCAGAGGGAGGGATATGCGGTGGCGTGTGGGTGAGAGAGAGAGAGGGAGAGAGAGAGAGGCAGAGGAAGTTAAAAGAAAGGGACAGTGCTGGCTTGGACTCCGGGACTGAAAGACTACTGCGTGAGAGTACAAGGAGCTCTGACAGCAGGGGGATTGTGAGCTGATAAAAATCTTTTTTAACCAGAAGAAAACTCTGACTGTGGATTGTTATGTTTCCACTGCTCGACATCCCATAAATATTTTTTCTTTTTGTAAAATATGTATTCCAGCTGGTTGGTTTATTTATCATCTCACTATTAGGAGGCATCATAAATGTGAAGTAGCAACACTGATGTCTTCCCAAATTGCTGAGCTCCTGACTTCGTCGTGTGGAATGAGACCAGCAGCCGCCCTGCTGAGAAACCTCATTTCTGCTGTTTGTGTTGTGATCTCATTCTTTATTTCTCTACCCAAATCTTGAGCAGTTGTTGGTACAGTTGAAGGGTTGGAGTTATATATATATATATATATAAATATAGATTTTATGTCTCCGCGCCAGCGACAGCCGTGGCCGGAGGCATTATGTCTTCGGGTTGTTCTTGTGAAGGTGATATCTCAGGAACGCCTGGAGGGAATTTCTTCATATTTTGGCACAAACGTCCACCTGGACTGAAGAATGAACTTATTAGATTTAAGTGCTCAAAGGTCACTGTGACCTCACGTCCATCTCGTTCTCGTAATATCTCGGGCAGCCTTTCTTCAAATTTGGCACAGAAATGGTAAATGGACTTGCATTTATATAGCGCCTTTCTAGTCTTCTGACCGCTTTTAACGCTTTTACACCACGTCAACAATCACCCGTTCACACACTCATTCATACACTGATGACAGAGGCTGCCATGCAAGGCCTATCAGGATCTAATCTAAATACAATAATCAGTATCTTGCTCAAAGACACGTAGACCGGAGGAGCCGGAGATTGAACTGCCGACCGTCCGATTGGTGGGCGACCCGCTCTACCTCTTAGCCACAGCTGACCCAACATCCACTTGGATGGATGGACTGGATCAGATTTTGGTGGTCAAAGGTCTTTGTGACCTCACAAAACACGCTTTTGGCCACAACTTAAGAATTCATATGCTAATTAATTTTTTTTTTATTTATAATAAATTAACAGGATAAAATGATGACATTTTTGGACAGACATGGATGAAAACTACAACTTGACTTGTTGGCAGAGGCAGACGACTGTGAAGCGGTAATTCTAGTTTAAGTTTTTTAAAGAGTTCGGGTCTGGAATGGGTTTGCTTCTCCTCACAGGGTTTTATTGATAGAGAGGGTAGTAGGAGTTTTTAAATCTGTTTGTTTGGGCTCATGAGAGTCTGAAGGCCAGATCTGAAGCTCTGAATGTAACGGATGAGAGCTGTCAGACTGGATGGACTTCTTTAACAACCTTTTGTTATATAGAAAAACAGACTTCTCTGTTGAGTACCAGTGGTTCCACCGCTCCATTTATACTGTTTTCTTTGTTTGTCAGTGAGAGAAAGCTTTTGAAAAGTGGGTATTACTGCACCCAACCAGTGCTCAGTCTGGAAATCCTTTTGATCACACTTCTAAAACCCCGAGAGATATCTGAATTAATCCATTTCCTGCTTATCAGCGAGGCCCTCGTGATACACTGCGGGTATCCAACCAAGTCCAACTCCAGTTCTTCTCAGAGTATCGATATGTACAGGCGCGGTAGGGAGCATCTGTAACGGTGATTGCGAGGCCTTTCTTTAGCAGACAGTTGGGAAATCCAGCATCCTCAGCGTTCCACTGATTAGCTGGTTCACTCTTCATAGACCCCGCTAATCACATTCATCATGGATGAGAAGCCTGATCTATTGGAGATTAGATCAGTCAACACTCATCTGTGTTGAATAAGTGATTTCTGCAATGCAGGGGACCTTCCACATGAGAGGATTCGCAATCACTTTGTGGCCAAAAGGATTTCATTTTCATGCATGGAATGGTTTTGATATTAACATTTATCTAACGAAAAGCGATCTGAGCATATTGCTCCAAGTTATCATTATTCATGCATTAAGCTTTATAATTTTTTTAGGTCATAAGTGCTATGTTTAAAATATGACTTAATTGAATTTTGTAGCATCAAGCTCCAGAATGTGGCCTGTTTTTTCAAAGTCGTTGATCGTGTTATATACAGATTTTTTTCTTCTCCCACTTCTTTATTTTGGTGTGGCTTTGCTCTGATTCTTCTCAGCCTGGATGTGGAGTTAGACCTCAGGTTGTTTTTGGGGATTTATTTGTCATTTAAGCCTTCTGGATATTTTGTGTTTGCTTTTGTTTTCCTCAGTCATGATGTAGGGATTGGATACTTCATCATGGGAGTTATTGGAGTGCCTCTTTACCGTCTTGAGGGTCTTTTCTTACAATTTTTTGATAGATCTTTCCAACCCGTTCTCATCCCAACTCGTGACATAGTGTACTTACGACTTGTCAGAAAACTTCGGCGTCACTTTTCGGTAGCGGTAAACACGTGCTTAAAGTTGTGAATTAAACAAAAATACTTGCTTAGGTTTAGGCAACAAAACGATTTAGTTTGGTTTAGGAAAAAACATCATGGTTGGACGTAAAACTACTACGTTTTCACAGTGAAAATGTGACTGGATGTTGTGAACGCGGGACATAAACGAACAGCTGACTTTAACATGAGAGTGAAACTTAACACACAGGACACAAAACGCCATCTCCTGGATGAAAGCCTTGTGTTTGTTGGACCCATCGACCTCCACATCCGCCCGCTCGGTGTGTCTCTTTCACTCTTTAAACTACGTCACCACAGAACTTTCCCAGAGCATTTACTCTTGCCTTGGATGGGTTTACATTGTAGTTAATGGAAAGCCTGGTGCATCTCATACCGCCACAGAAGTTTGCCTTGTGCGGCGGTATCGAACGCCAACGGCCGTGACAGAGCATTGAGAATGAGAACGGGCTGATCTTTCAGTTTCTGTAGAAAGGGGTGGTTTTCAGTTCCATCATATTCTCGTCTATATTTTTAACTTCTATGCATGTTTAATACATTAATACACCTGGTAGGCAGTCTTTACCAATCAATCACAGGTGGCCAAATAAATAAGCAGAATTTCTTCCATAGTCTTTTATTCAAGATTGATATCTGCAGTACCTATTAGAGACACATGAGGGAACCTGATGGTTCGTATTGTTTTGATAATTGTAGCCTACTTATAAATCTAATATCAAAGGCTAGCGTTCATTCTGTCTGTCTTACTGATGAGAGGAAAAACACAACAGCCTGTTAACTCAACCTGAATGCATTTATTTGGTCTCATTTATAGTATTTAACATGTGTATATGTTTTAATTACATATGCATAAAATTAAGATGTGATTTACTAAACGTATATCTTTTTGAAATGACTGGCTAAGTTCACAGCAACAACAGAAAGTGAAAGTGATATATTGACAATATATTGACATCATACCAGCAAGATTACTACAGTTTCGATGGCTATCTGTAGAATGTGTTACGGAGATGAAAAAAAAGTAAAGATTTATTTTTAAATCAACACTTCCTGCTTTCATTTCAAAATAAAAGCCCTCAAATGTAATTTTGTGGACAGAATTCCTTCATTTGTTAACATGAGGCTTTTATTCTGAAATATGTGCCGGACAGTGTTGTAGAACATGCAGTGACTTGGTGAGCTCCATGAATGAATATAGTACGGGTTTTAATTGTGGCTTATTACTATTATTTACAAATTACCCCACATTTCTTAACCTTTCTCTGTCTAAAATAAATATAAATGACATTTATAATGAAATGAAAAGGCCGTTATGAAAGGGTTTACCTATTAAAGATAATATGAGGTGATGTTGAAATGGCAGTAAAAAATGGTTAGGGACATTCATTTACACACAAATAAGCTCTTCTCACGAGTTATACATACATTATACAGAATAAACACCCGGTCTTTTGTTAATTGTTGAACCTGTTGGAATCAGTGCTTTTCAAGCTTTGGCATTTAAAGTAAGAATAAATATTATTTTTTTCGATTTGAGGTACAAGTGAGCAGCTGTTTCTTCTAGTTTTCTTTCTCTGTTCAGACAGCACAACATTGTTTATATTTTGATTTTCTTTTATTGACTGTACATACAGGCATACATATTTCTTTTTGAGTTAAAACAACAGACAGGAAATCAGACCTAGTCCTCAGGTCTGCCAAAAAGATTTTCAGCAGCGATCAGAACAGTGTGTTCTTACCATTGGACTTATTGTTTTCAGCTTCTCAAAGAACATAATTCATACTGAAAATCGAGTTTCAGTGTTCTGGGACAGCTGAATCATTCCTTGAGTTGTTTGTATTTCAGCTGTATTATCTCCACATAAATGCAAGTGCACACAGTTTCATCATTCAGATTGTTGTTTTCCAACCCTGTCTGTCTTAATATTTCAACCTAGTGATGGCTGATTCATAACTGTTCTTTTCTCTCATTTGTTCCCCCTACTTTGTTGAACAGACCTCCCGCCTCCGGCCACGAGAGACCGCCCTCCGGGGTGTAAGACGGTGTTTGTCGGCGGTCTGCCCGAGAACGCCACGGAGCAGCTCATCATGGAGGTCTTCGGGCAGTGTGGCGAAATCACCGCCATACGCAAAAGCAAGAAAAACTTCTGCCATATCAGATTTGCTGAAGAGTTCACTGTGGACAAGGCTCTCTTCCTGTCGGGTAAGCTATCGTATCTCTAAAACCTCGTTGTGTAAGTGCTTATTGTGTTTGATATTTCTGTGTATACCTCAGTAAACATTATAAACAGTGACCTGTCAATCACAAGGTAGCCCCGCCCTGAAGCATCCCCTGCTTTATGGTCTATCTGACTCTAAATGGTACCATAATTTACTAAATGAACATCATGCTGTATTGAAGAAGACTTGAAACTAGCGATTGAGACCATAAACTCAAGTTTACAATGTTTACTGAGGTAATAACTCAAGTGAGAAGTAGGCTCATTTTCTCATATACTTCTATACAATCAACCAGAGGAGTCGCCCCCTGCTGGCTGTTAGAAAGAATGCAAGTTTAAGGCACTTAATGAATTAATTCACTTTTGAATTCTGGGTAAATTTGAGATGAATTCAGCATCGAAATGACAAACCATTTTGAATCCGATACAACTCTGATTCGTGCCCTCCTCGCCATAGCAACAGTAGACGAGGTTCATGTGTATTGTATTATTTAGAGCCAAACTGAACTGAAAAAAACACACATAATCAACACTTTCACCCTCTTCAAAACTGTGTTAGGTTTACTATTGGAAAGAACAGTTGGTACACTCACAGAGTAATAAGAGGTCCACTACGAGAGGCTCACACAACAAAAGATATAAATGACCATTAGGTCAAATAAAAAAAAAGCATCTCTACTAACCATGTGACACCAGCTTATGGTTTCTTATCTTATCTTCATTTTCACAGCAGCTTCTGTGGCCCAGAGACGTCTTAAATCTCTCCGCCCTGGCCGTATAGTCCTACTTTGGAAAAACCCCATTTAACCGAGTATTCCTGGCATTATTCAGTGTGTGTTCATGCGTGTGCAAATGTCTGTGTGTGTGTGTGTGTGTGTGTGTGTGTGTGTGTGTGTGTGTGTGTGTGTGTGTGTGTGTGTGTGTGTGTGTGAATTAGTTTGAATGAGAGGTCCTGTGATTTGGTCTGCCTTTATTCTTACAGGGAGACGTGGGAGCTGAGGGTCCATATATTAGCCAGATGACAGAGCTGTGTAGATTTCCCATAAATAATACCCCACCCACACACACACACACACACACACACACACTGAGCAAACACAGTCACCCAGCAATGACACAAACTCCAGCAGCCCCAGCACACTGAGATCTCCTCCGTATGAAATATTGAAGTTGTGGTAGATTGGGAGCCTGAAGCAGGGAGAGCAGACTGAAGTAGAAACCCCCGAACTCCTACTCATTTCTTTTCCTGTTTGCACTGGCATCCATACCACTGCTCCCCCCCCCTCCCTTCTCCTGTGATGAGAGCGTGTTGGGCCTCACAGTGAATCACATCGGGCATCATTACTGTGTCCGGCTGGAGCACACACTCACACATGTGTACCCCCAACACTCACACTTCAACACACTCTCTGATCATTTCAACCAATTAAATCACAAAATGGGCATGATTTCACTTTAGATCCGCAACCAGCCATTAGTGGAAGTTGAGTAAGGAGGGAGAGTGTGAGGATGAGAGGGAAGTAGGGAGTAATGAAGGGATATTGTGGTCTTTCAGTGCCTCTAGAGAAGTAATTGGCCTCACTAAGTATCTCTTGTGTATTGACTAAAGGATGCAGTCCTTCTGTTACTCCACAATACATTTAGAGTATATCTTGTCAAACGAAGGGATCCAACAAGCGAAATAGGTTTGAGGAGGATGAAGAGAGAAGTGGGAGGCAGGTAGAACTCAACAATGTTGAATAGTCTAAATACAATTTGTGGAAGATGATGGAAAGAAACCCTGCAACGTATAGAGTAAACTTCATGTGTGTACCTTTTCACTCTCCTGCTCCGTTTTGTACTCGCATCAACGCCTCCAGGCACGTTTTTGCATTAAAAAGATGTATGGTGGTGGTGGTGCACATAATTTCTGTTTTCATTTTCGTGAGCAGACTAGAAGATGTAAGACGTGACTGATTATCACATAGTAGGATATTTAATTAAAGAGTGTCCGCAAGGTGCGAACGGGAAGTGTGAAGTTTGACAGCTGTCAAAAATTAAGAGGCGTTCAGGCGTTGCTGCGGTGGTCTTAAGGTGGAAACCACGTAACCGTGACTTCCGCAGTGTGAATGCGACGAGGGGATCTTTGTCACATGTCGCCCTCGTTTTCTGTCTCCCCCCTTTTTGTTTCTTGTTTTCTCTCTGCTGTCAGATATCTAATAACAAGACTTATGAGAGGCTACAGACATGCTAGCGGCTCTGTGAGGCTGCACGGAGGCAGCGGTGCTTTGAGTTGAATGCCAACCTCAGCGTGCTAACATGCTCACAATGACCACAAATGTCAACCTTTTGCTTGCGCTAGAGGAAAAATCATGGGATCACCAAAGTCATTAGGATTCATCCTCTGGGGAACATGAATGTCTGCACAAAAAGTTCATGCTACCACTAGAGCCTCGTCACTAGCATGGCTAAGAAGCAAAATGTAGTAAAGACAAGTTATCTTTTGAAAAATTAGGGGCATTTACGCACCTGCAAGATGCACAGCACATTGTGTAAATCACATAAATCTGTCTGAGCAGACAGAATACTTCATTTTAATTGATGCATTCCCCGCTCTCCCATCTGCTTCTCCCATCATATTTACTTTTCCCATCTTCCATTTCCTCTTCTCACTTTTTGGTTCTTAATTTTTTACACTTTTGTCTCCCGCAGGTTACCGTATCCGTTTGGGCTCCAGCACAGACAAAAAAGACACCGGCCGTCTCCACGTGGACTTCGCCCAGGCCAGAGACGACCTCTACGAGTGGGAGTGTCACCAGCGCATGTTGGCCAGAGAGGAGAGGCACCGGCGCAAGATCGAAGAGGATCGCCTCCGGCCGCCCTCGCCTCCTCCCATCGTCCACTACTCGGAGCACGAGTGCAGCCAGCTGGGAGACAAGATCAAAGGTTGGCAAAACATAAAATATGTGCATGATGTGAGAGCACAAACATAAGCAACAGAGCTCAGTAGAGAAGCAAAACCTCGACACATGTAGAATTTTCTGTAATCAACTTGAGGGCATTTACAAATACAGCACTAATTGTTAACCCTTTGAACTCTGCATTAGAAATTGGTATTTTTGCTTATTATGATGTAATTTCTTGGATCTTCAAATTCTTCTTATCTCTTAAATCTGTCCAACCTAAGTTAAAAGGTTATGTAAGTCAATAAACCATAATAATTGACAAAAGTATTGAAATTGTGTCATAAATTAAAATACAAAAATCAGACATGTATTTTCATAAAATGTTACTAAGTAAACACCCAAAACATATTTATCCAAAATATTTCTAAATGTAGAAACATGGACAAAATATTTCTTAAAACTCCATAAAAGTTATTTAGAAAATGCACATTTTTATGAGCAGAACAAGTGCAAAAGCATATTGTTTTACGTTCCACACGTAACGTAATCTAATGACGTCATCAAGAGCGTACAAAGTGATGACGTGAAAGACAGAAGCCTTTTAGCTTTCTGCTGCAAAAACAATGAATGCTCTCGCTATTATGGTTTTTATTTCACATCGATTTAAGGGAGATCATGTAGTCAGCGATCTCCCGGGGGGGGGGGGATCTGGCGCCACTGCTCGTTGTCACTGCGTTTTGTACCGACACATAATGTAATGACGTCATCACGAGTGTTTAACATGACGACACGAACGATAGAAGCCTTGGCTTTCCACTGCACAAAGAATGAATGCTCTAGCTGTTATGGTATTTGTTTTATATTGATTTCAACAGGATCATGCAAACAACGATGAACCGTTTTTAAAGAGTTGTAATGAGCAAACAAAAGTAAAAATGGATCCATTCATGGCACTATCATTATTCATGCAAACAACAAACTGACAAGGAAGGGATAAGAATAAGGTAAAAGAGTAGTTCTGTACCTGTGCTTGTCTGTTTGTGAGCTTGCCAAGACATTACAGGAAGGGTCCTAAACTGCAGCTGGTAAAACTGACAAAGCACTTCTCTCATGTTCCGACAAATTCAGGGAATTTGTTTTGAAAAAGACGTTACACAAAGGCTGTTAAACCCGGTGTATCAGTTTACTCTTCCCTCAGCACATGCTCCTCTCTCTTATCGTCTACTCTCCTCTCTCCGCACTCTCTGTTCTCCCCTGCTCATCCTCTCCTCTCTCTCTCTCTCTCGTTTCCCCCCCTCTTCTCAGCTTTCCGTCGACTTTCTGGCTGAATAAACTTGTTTCACTAATGAGCGGTGACACTTCCAGTCGCCCGATAACAGAATGTCTGTGACTTTCTGCCTCTCTGCCATCTGCGAGTGTCTTTTTCAGCTCTCCCTCCCCAGGCCCTGCTGTAAAGAACCCTAACACGGTGTTGTTTTAGCCAAAAGATTTGATTCTGAACACTTTGGGCTGCTGCAGCACACATCCTGGCTGGTTTGCTGCAGATTTAGGTTTACTCTTTTCCCTCAATCTTCCACCCAGAGGAAAAGTTTAGCCCTTTTCAGTGCCAGTTTTATTCTTGTACTCCAAACCCAATCTGTCCTTTTGATGACAAGAAGAACTTTTTACCCAGACCATCTCTTTCTACTCCCCTCAGGTGTCATCGAGGTCTGTGAAGTTGTTCTTTGTTACCGAGTGAATGCCAGTCTGTCATATGTACTCTTCTCTTTCTTCCTTTCATCCAGTAGCACAGATGTCTTTTTGTTCTCCTGGCCTTGTTCTCTACAATTTACTGTGGTTTTATGTTTTATCTTTGTTTTTTCAGTTTCACCTTGCTCGCATTAACCCTGACATTACTGTCTCCTTTTCACTCATCAAAATAAAAAGTGCTTGGTAATATACTGTGTGTATTTAAACAAGGGCTGTCAAAGTTAATGCGATACTAACGCCTTAATGAAAATTAATTTTAACGCCACTTATTTCTTTAAAGGATTAACGCAACTTACAATTTTTAGGTTGTAGCGGGCTCAGTTTGAAAGCTAGAGTGAAGATACTGACATCATGTGAAACTATAAGACCGGAGGAATCTATTGGTACCAACCATGTCATACTAGCTTGGCCATTTTCAAAGGGGTCCCTTGACCTCTGACCTCAAGATACATGAATGAAAATGGTTTCTATGGGTACCCACGAGTCTCCCCTTTACGGACATGCCCACTTTATGATAATCGCATGCAGTTTTGGGTACCTGTGATTGTTTCTGGACAATATTGGTCATTGTTTTGTGTTGTTAATTGATTTCCAATAATAAATATACACATACATTTGCATAAAGCAATCATATTTGCCCACTCCCATGTTGATACGAGTATTAAATAATTGACAAATCTCCCTTTAAGGTACATTTTCTACTGGTAAATGCAATTAATTGCACATTAATTGTGATTCATTTTGGACAATCATGCGATTAATCACGATTAGATATTTGAATCGATTGACAGTCCTAATTTAAAGTTACCTGTATTTGCCTTTATGTTCTTCTATATATCTGTTTTCTACCAGAAATCAGGGCTGTTTGGTCACAATTTACAGCCTTAACTCTCGTGGATTATGAGTATAATCACTTTCAGAAGGTTTTGTAATCCTTTTTCAGCTTGTCAGCTGTTGCTTTCACCAACTTAAGTGTCCTGGAAATCATCTATTTTTGTTTGATTTCTGCGTGTCTTCACCTGTTTCACTAGAGGACGGCAAGTTTCCCGAAGCAGTGCGTGTTCTCCTGACTTGGCTGGAACGAGGGGAAGTCAACCGCAGGAACGCCAACAACTTCTACTCCATGATCCAGTCGTCCAACGGCCACATCCGCCGGCTGACGGGCGAGAAGAGTCAGCACGAGAAGGAGGTGGAGGAGGCCAAAGACAAGTTCAAGACCGCTCTGGCCGGCATAGTGGGTCAATGTGAGTCTTCTGTTCTCAATCACACACGTACACAGCCGGATGTATAAAACAGTTTATACTGCATGTACTGTAAGTGTACACCAGGCCAAAGCATTTAAAGTTTACTGCTAGAATACATTGATCCTTGTTGTGCAGTATAAGTACAGGAGGAGGATAAGAATGAGTCCAATCCATGCTTGGCCAAGTTTCTGGTTTGGTGTAAGTTCCCCTATCATAGGAGCAGACACACATCATAAACACACTGTAAGACTTTTTGTGCCTGAAGTACTTAATGCTGCGAATAAGTAAGTATAATATTATTATATAATACACATTGTGGATATAAAGGTTGTTGAGTTTTATAGCCTCGTAGAAGCCATCTTGTTTCACGCTAGTTTGTTTTTGGGAGGATGGCTTAAAGGTAAGTTTTATTTCCTTCCTAACAGTGCTGTTGCATCACTCTAAACTCGGCGTTCAGCGTCCCGCTCCTTTTTTTTTTTATTTCTACAAATATACAAATATGTTAAACATTAAAGGAAAAAAATAGCACTGGTGCCTGTGACTGAAGTGGAATATTATTCTTTCAGATGAAAGTAGTAAGTAGCCCAACACTTGCATGAATACAGTGGAGGCCAAACACACACACACACACAGTGAACGCACGCTTGGCTCATTTCAGCTGATGAAAGGCCAAAGGCATAGCATACTTCTCCTACCCACTTTTGACAGCTTTGGCTGTGCAGCTGCTGGCTTACACCACCGCCTGCGGCACTTTTTCTCCGCGTCTCCCACCACATGCATGTTAAATAGAACGTAAACATCCCTCAACGCAAAGTGGAAGTTCCCGGTTTTCTTACCATTCATTGTTTATTAGATGAATAATACATGTAGGACACTTTGAAGGTGTATGTGTGGGTGCATTTGTATAAACCACACACACACACACACACACACACACACACACAGAGAGAGAGAGAGAGAGAGAGAGAGAGAGAGAGATGTCCTTGTATTCATCATCATACAAACACATTCCTATTCATGACCTCTCCTTCCTCCTTGTGCACTGCTGATCATATTAATACTATCACAGAGACTGGCCTCCTGAGGAGGTTTCACAAGTTTCACTTGGGTACAACTCTCTTCATCCACACACTGTAGGTCGGTCTCTGATGGAGTGTATCACCTTTACAGGTCAGTTCACCCAAGTCACACAAAAAAAGAAAAACATATTGTCATTGAATCCCTATGGTGTCCAGCCATGCAGATAGTTTTCGTTTTATGTGCCCCGGTTTTTGAGATATTGGCTTCTCAATCTTCTCCTGCTGCACAAATACAATGGAAGGGGTGCAGAGGATTTCATTTGTGGTGCTCAAAGCTTTGAAAAAAACATTTGAAAGACTCAAAATCATCTTGCATTTTCCAGAAACAATGTCCCTTTGTTTTCTAAAGATAATCCTCAGCGTAAAGAGTTTGTAACTACTGTTGTTGCATATATAAGCTCACAGGCCTGAAAGTCTTGTCTGTGCCCTTTCCTCTCTTCTCTGCCTTCCTCATCGATCTGCTCCATCAAATTACAGCGTTCTGGGAAGATGCTATTGATCCCTGCACTGTTCTCACTCTCTCTCTCACCACTCTGCTAGCACACACACACACATGCCCACTTAGCTGGTGGTCATATTGACTCCCCCCCCCCCTGTGTACATTAGGACCTCTGGGATACACAGACCACCCATACACTCCTCCTTGACCACCCACATGACAACTAGATAGCTGAGAGGGGAATGACTTTATCAATACACTGCAGCTACGATCAGATCTGACACAGCGCTGTCATCGTACACATCACATGTAGAGCTGCAACGATTAGTCGACTAATCGATTAATCAACTAGTCGATTAATCGAACGACAGAAAAGCTATTTTGATAATTGATTAATCGTCATTTTGTAATGTAAAAAATTTAAAAAATTCTATTTTCAGCCTCTCAAATATGGATATTACCTGCTTTTCTCTGTTTGATATCATATTAAAGTGAATATCTTTGGGTTTGGACTGACAAAACAAGATATTTAAAGACATCACCTTGGACTTTGAGAAACTGGGATGGAAATTTTTCACTATTTTCTGACATTTTATAGACATTTTTAAATAATCTGCAGATTAATCGATAATGAAAATAATCGTCAGTTGCAGCTCTGCAACAGTGGTAAACCTCGGAGTTAAAGGTCTGGTCGTAATAAGACTCCCTGACCTAATGAAGCTCGCTCAGCTCGGTTCTATATCTGCACTGTCATTTTGCAGGTACAGCTGCACTGAAGGGGTTAATAACTACCGAGGCTTGAAGCTTAATTGCCGTTTCTTTTTAGAAGAAGAGAGACATCTGCATGGGGGGAAGTAAACCAGGAAGGTACTGTACTTTAACAAGGTGTCCTTGGGCTAGATTCTCAACAGCCCTCTGCTGTAGTGGAGCTGCACAGTGGTCAACACAGGCACGCTTAAAGTAGGTTATTTTTGGCATCTTCCAGTTGCTTAGCAAAATGTCCCCTGTTAAATAAATAAATGTTAAACAAGACAAAGAGCAACGCTAACAGCTCTCTGAGCCTGTAGCAGACACAGCAGGTCTCTGTCAACATGCTGATGTAGCAGGTATCATGTTTGACACTCTTAATTTAGACTGTTAGCAAGCTCATATTTGCTGCATAGAGTATTAAGCTGAGGCCGATGGGGATGTCATTAGCGTCGCAGATATTTGGCCTTAACAACATTTAACAAATCAAACGGTGGTTCTAGATGAAAAGTCAGGAGATCACAGAAGTTATTATAATTCATCCAGAGAGGGACATGAATATCTGCACCAAATCTCAAAGCGATCCATCTGATAGTTAGCAAGACATTTGACTCAAAACCAGAATTGTTAACTTCATAGTGGCTCTAGAGAAAGAGTCAGTGTAGAGCCATGCCACCGGCTCATGAAGGTTAAAGGGTAACTTCTGTATTTTTCAACCTGGACCATGTATTTGTGTCTAAGTGACTAATAGGGAGAATAAATGTTTTAACTGGTCCAGTATTGAGGGAGAACGCTGTAACCGGCAGCCGCCAAATGAGCTGCGAGGTCAAGTGAGCAGCGTCAATGCAACGTTAAGTTCACTAAAAGTGCTTATTTCTGTCACTGACAGGCTCAGATTGTTATTATAAGTGTCTGACAGCATTATGGAAAGGACCCTACAGAGAAATAAGAGGTTTTTTCTCACCTTTCTCTTGATCCGGTCGGTTTGTTATTGTGTCCTAGTCCCGCTCAAGGAGAAGTCTCGTTGTGAAATCTGAATATCCGTATACTCTGGCTCAAATAAATACGGGCGGACATCAGATTCAAAGACCTCATCCACATTGTGGAAATCATCTAAATATTCAGCCATGACGTTGAAACTCTGCCCGGCTGGCACTCACGTTTCCACCATGGATGTATTCCACTATTCCACCGTTGTCTTCCGGTAACACGTCACCTCGCCAGATTTCAGAACGAGACTTTTCCTTGAGCGAGACTCTCCATAATGTCAGACACTTATACTAACAATCAGAGCCTGTCATGGCAAAAACAAGCACTTTTTAGTGGACGCTTGTCCGAATAGCTCCATATTGCAGCAGCCGTCTCTAGCGCTCTCTCTCAATACTGGACCAGTTTCAGAAATTGTTGTCTCTCTTAGTCAATTAGATACAGAAACATGGGAAAAATACAGGTTGAAAAATACCAAAGTTACCCTTTAAGTCAGTATTATCAGCGCTGCAGTGTTCAAGGGCTTTATTCTATGTGAAGGAGCATATCATATATAATTTAGGTATGTCGGAAACATGTATGATTTATTCAAGTTGTTTAAGTTTGCGTGTGGGAAGTACTGTACAGTATCTGACCAGCCATCCACGAGATGATGCACTTGCATCAGCTGGTAAGTAGATCACACGCTTGCACACACACATATAAACACAAACAAACACATATAAACACACACTCACACGGTTCTTTACGTCCCTAGTTGACTCCACTTTCTCACTCCTCTGCTCCTTCCCACCTGCCCTCTGTCTTTCTCTCTCTCTCTCTCTCTGTCTCTGGATGGTCTCTGGTCCTTCCCCTGCGTCCTGCCACAGTTGAACAGATTGTGTCTGTATTCCAAGCTGCTTCCAAACAAAAGGCATGGGACCATTTCTCCAAAGCTCAGCGCAAGAACCTGGACATGTGGCGCAAACAAGCCGAGGTTAGTACACCTTGATTTCATTCTGCTGTTCACGTGATTTATGGAAAATTAGCCTTTTATCCCATTTTGTTCAACGCCTGTCTCCCTCTTTATGAAGTTCTTTATTTTTAATTGATAGTTAGATGCTTACCATTAGGGCGACATAATTATACTCAAAATTCAAACAAGAGAAGGAAAAAAATAGGTGAAATGAGAAGTCAAAAGAGCAGATTCCTTGTTACTGTAAGTACTTTAAATGAATCCAGGATACAGAACGGGGCTGCGGTCGAATAGTCAAAACAAGACTCGGTCAAATCCGAGTATATGTCTGGACCGTGTACGGTCAGTCTGTGAATTTGTGGTTAAATTGTTACACAAATAGTCAGTGGTCATGTCTATAGTGTTAAATCCAGCGCTACATGTCCACCAGGTCCGGCGAGGACACTAGGGGACGCGCTGCTCCACTCAACTGGACGTTCAAGCGGCGACGTACCCGATCGTTGAATGCACCTGATTGGTTTTCTGCTCGCCGTTTCAATCAGGAAACAACATGGTGGCCTGCTCATAAACTTTCTGTTATACCGTGTAAACAATCCACCAAAATCTACCTCTGAAAACATTTTAAGCGGGAAATAAGCAATGCCACGGCTGGATCTCGTTTCATTTCAGAACTAGATCGCCTAATTTGACAGCTTGGTCCAAGTTTCGTGAGCCCAACGGACGCGTCGCACTGGACATGTTCATTTGCATAAAGGACTGTTCCTCACCTTTTCATTTTGAAAGAGCAACGGCCAATGAGGAAAATCCGACACTCAGTCAACCAATCGTGTAACTTCATTTAATCAGTCAATCACTCAGTGACAGCTCTCTGTGGTCCAGCCAAAAATAACATCCTGATGTCTTTTCCTAAACACTTTTCCTTGACCTCAACGGAAATCGTCATGAGGTCAAAGAAAGATGTGAAGGAGAATTCATAAGGAAAATACAACTGCGGTGCTAAGAGAATCCGACTGCACTTGTACTATGCAACGGTGGATGAACACGTAGGAAATTGTGGGACGGGATTATCCCCTTTCATAAAGCAAAGAAAGTATATTGCAAAGAAGTGAAAGTCAATTGTTCGTTTCATTGCAACATCAGCGCCCAGCACGAGAGCTATGCTTCTGCTATTTTGGACTGAAAGCGACTACCAGACGCTAGTAAAACATCCGCCTAAAAAGTGCCGTACATAAGTAAAACAAAATTATTTCTATTCTATTGTCATATTCTAAAGAAACGGCCTGTGTTGAACAATAAAATATTATAAATATAGTAAGCGTTTTGAGTCTAGTTTTGTCTCTTTGCTTCTATACTCTTTGCGTAAAGGATGGTCCGCTGTATCCTCTGCTAAAGGAGATCAGAAAGGAAGCATAGAAGAACCTTTCCTTAGCATTTAGAGAATTCAAGCAGCTCTCATCGCGGCTGCCACTTAATACTTCGGGGTCACTCAGTTAGGAACCTTCCTAAGCAAAAAAAGACTATTGGACCGCAGCCCAGGTAGCTGCTCACTGCAGCTAGTGTGAGATACAGACACACCCAGGTCCAAACCTCCTCCCCTCCCTCCACCACTGCCCTCCCCCCCGTGAATTGGATACAAGCTACTGGGTGAGTTTTCCATCTCTCAGGGTGTCCAGGACATACAGTAGGTAAATCTGTACTTCTCCCCCCCTGCACCAACAAATACGAAGGTTTTTTTTGGAGTGGATAATGAAGCAGAAACATCTTGAGAGAGTATACATTTTCAAATCTAACAGCATTTTTGTCATCTACTATCTGCTCACCATTTATTTTTTCCCTCTCTGCCAAATGGAGCATTACAGTAATTAGCATGATGACGAGGTTGTGTGTAATTAAGGGTCTGGAGTTGTGGTGCAATCCTGGGTCTATTGGACAATGTATGATCATGTGTGATTGGTAAGTTTCTTTGAACCTCAGCATAAAAAAACAACAGATTTAAAGGTGAAGCATCAGTCAACTTGTACAAAAACGTCTCTTTTAAAGGTAGGTGTAAAGCAAAAAATGTTGTTTTAATGCTGCAGAATCGTAATCTGAAACTTTAGCCGTCTGTAAAAGCAACTGTTTGTTAGAACTTCTGCTTATAATAGCTTTTGTGAAGGTCTCTTAACACACACTTGATGAGTAAGTCGGAAGCTGGATGATGCATGTCTATATGCAAATGCTTGAGTACATGCCTGGTCGTGTGACGTCACTGAAGTCCACTTTTTATTGTTGTTGTTCCCTCGCTCAGACCTTGAGGGTCTCTCAGGGCTCTGCTCTCTTCTATACATACGCTGTGGCAGGAAGTATTAAATCTATTATGTGGATATCACAATGTTTTCATCAGGCCTCCACAGATCTGTCCATTCTTTTCTTTCTTCCTCCCTTTGTAGAGTTGCTGTATACACACTGCATACATACACCAGGGAGTACAGCATGACCATAGATGCAACTGTGGGTGGACACTCAACTGCAGAATATAGATCCTCCATTCAGGGAAAAAAAATCCTTTAAATGACATCCTGGTTCAAACATTCTTTGTAGTTTTTCCTCTTCCAGCTACTTTACACTTTATTATAGCTGTGAGAATAGACTCTATTGTCATTCAGAGTGACACCACGTACACTGTGTGTGTCTCAGAGTGAGACATGAACAGACAGATGAAGACATTTGGACACAGAGCTCTTGGTTTAGCGATGGCCCACATTGAGTCTGCAGCTGTCTGTTAAGTAAGTTCATACACAGAAGGGAATTGGACCAGAATCAGACCATTGAATAGTCTGTGTGTGTGATAGGTGAGGTCACACTCAACTGGTTGAAATGAAACCTTCCTAAAAGCACTTTAAATCTAGATCACTAGATACCAGAATCAATATTTTTATATCACTACTTGTATGCGAAAGAGGCCGTTCATAGATGACAAACTCACAGGTAATTATCACCCGACTCTGCAATCCCCCCTCAGCTCTACAGAGCGTTTATCTGCTCTCAGCTCATCGTTTTGCAAAGTTTACTGTTTTGGTTCACTCTCACCGCTCTCACTTGCACAGCATTGTTTCCAGCTGCAGCAGGCTCTAAAAAGCTCTAAAAGCCGACTGTACGCTTCATGCTCAGTACCGAACGGCAGATCAAGTAGTGGAGCATTTAGCGGCTAAAGAGATATTTTGTCTCAGAAGTCAAATGCAAAAAATAGAGCTAAAAGAGGGTGAATATTGGACGTACATTTTATCAGGTGGCCAGAAACACGACTCCAAATTAATTCCAGTGTTAATCTGTATCTGCTGGATGTGTCGAAATAAGTAACTGTTTGCCAACAACTTCGCCAGACCAGCTGTTTGAGGTATTGATATGTTAGTGTTGTATTCGCAGCTTGTTTGCCTCCAAGTGAACAAAAAATCAGGTTTAAAGCTTCATTAAACACGAAGGAACAGAGGTGGGTAGAGTAGCCAAAAAACTGTATTCAAGTAAAAGTCATGTTACTTTGCAAAAAGAAACAAAAAAGTAGAAGTAAAAGTAGTCATCAAAATAATTACTTGAGTAAGTGTACAAATGTACCAAATGTAAAGGAGTAAAAATAATTATTTTTCTCTAAAATTCTACTCAAGTAAGAGTAAAAAGTATGCTGCATTAAAACTACTCTAACAAGTACAACTTGAGTTCATGTAACTAAGTAAGTATAGCTTGTTACTACCCACTTCTGACTAGGAACTCATACCCATAGAAAACACAGTGTACGAGCCGTGTGTTTGTTTTATGTTAAGTGTAATATGCCTCCAGGCGCTAGGTGGTGTTTGGTTCAGGCACCAGATTGGCCACAGGAAATTAAAGTTCATGCCAGTAATTACAAGTTTTGCTGATTTGAGGAAAGAAGCAAACAGTTTTTGACCGTGTCTCGGACAACATTTTGTGGGTGTTTTAACTTTGGGATCAAACTTATTGGAAGTGACGGACACAAAGTACTTTGGACAAATAAACGCAATGATAAGTATTGGTAACTTTTGGATATTGTTTTTCTGAGCACATGTCTAAACAATAAAGATCAGCCAGTAGCAGCTAAAGTATGGTTATAGTCACTACACACAGTCTTGATACACCACGGGCTTATCAAGTATTTATGGTTAAACTGTCAGTGAACAGTTGCCTACTCACACATCCAACAGACGCAGAAGAACATGAGCATCCCGCCCGTTTCTGGCCACTTGTAGAAGAAGAAGAAGTCCAATATTCACTGGCTTTTTTTGGTTTGGTTTGGTTTGGTTTAGTTACCACCAACTGCTGAGAGAAACTCTTGGCGTGCCAGATGCTCGTTGTTTACTCCAGCTCTCTGTCATTTATCGCTGGGCCGGTTCGAGCACACTCAGCTTGTCTGAGCTGTTGAATCGGCTGCCTTTTGGTTTTATATGTGGGAGTAATAAGAGCCATACATTCTGTGTGAAGGTCAGAGAACCAAAATAATGGGCGAAAAGTGTCGAAAAAGCTGCGTCGAGCTGCAGAGGTGGGGTGCTAATTCTCAGTAACTGTCAGCACAGCTGGTCATTCTTTTACATTACGCAGAGTGAGAATCAGAAATATTGGCTCGATGCGGGTTTATTCTCACATTGATCGCACAGGCTGCAGCGTGCAGGTCTGGCAGCCACCGGCCAGAGTAAAGAGCGTAGGTAAGTAAGTGCAGTTCAGCTCAGGGGTAGTTTATCATCAAATAGGCAGCCGGTTTCACTCTCAGTCATATTGTATATTCAGTATGATTCTCTGGCCTGCAGGTGAAATATGGAGGGAACTGAGCGGGCGGCGTTGAGTCGCTGCGGCTCGTAGGCAGAATCAGACAACAGCTGCCTCCCTCTATCTCTGTTTTTTATGTTGTGTGTATGCAGAGTGGATGCGTGCACGGTGTGCTCCGTACACACCAGATGGTTGTGTGTGTGTAGAGTACCTGTTTGACCTCCGCCATGGGCTCAGGCTGATAACGTCAGCTGACAGATGGTTGTAAGTTTATTTACTCCTGGGAAGCTTCTTTTTAGGAGTATTTTTCAGCCCCGTTGTTGTTGGGGATTTTTCATTCACAGAGTGCTCGTATTTTCTACCCACTGGTGTTGTTTGTACATGTACACATTTTTGTTTCAATACTTGAGAACACTTTTCAACTTGTGTTCTTTAAGACGTTACTAACTTGATGACCAGATATCCTTGTTTGTAAAGTAAATCATAGGGAGTAGTAGGCTTTTATCAATGCTGAGAGGTTACTCAAGGTGAGTAAAATGATATTTTTGTATGGAACTTCATTCCATAACCTTGCAGGAGAGGGAAGCATCTTGTTAAAGGGGAGACACTACAGGTGAATAGGGGTATTAACTAATAGATATCACCATGAAACTTCCCCAGTTGATTACTTATTTTTTGTATTACAAGTTTTCTGAAATTGTATGTTTTAATATGCAAATGAGGCATTATAATGCAAACTTTTGATGAATTTAGGAGAAATCTACAGACACAAATAGACAAAGTAGTAAAATAAACACCTAAATGTGTATTTTAGGATGTTTTCTTTCCACTTCTCTGGAATGTTATGGAAGCAAAATAGCCCAAAAACTGACCAGTGCATGAAAAGCAACGTTTTTGCCTGGGTAGTCTCCCCCTGTGACCTTTCAAGCCTCTGAATGAAAAGGTGGATCAGTCTGTGTCTCTCTATCCTCCTGCTCCATCAGTAGACCTCTTGGTTTTAATGGAGACACTAGTGTACTGTACTGTAGCTCGAACATCTGCTCACAACAGGGACTGAAAGAAATTTAAAAACACATGCAAGCACAGATTCTCATTGTTTGGTCTGAGCATGGACCGTCTACTGTGTGTGAAGCATCACAATGATTTTATTTGTTTTGCTTCTCTCTTGACACAGACCTGGAGGGGTTTTGGTGTAATTTACCGCCAACCAGTTCAGCGGTTTGACCTTAATCTTTAAACCATTTTAAACCTGCTTCTGGTTAACTGGTCCCCAGATGGATGTAATCATTAGTGATTCTGCCTGTGAGGGTGAAATGAAACGGAGAAGATTGGTGTTTTACTGTTACTACTGTGGCTTTTCCAGATGTGGGTGTAAAGAAACCCAACAGCACACATTAGAAACAGTTTATGCACATTTCAAATTTCATGTTTTGTCGTCTTAAATCTGTGTCCCCTGACGTGATTGACGTGTTTGACAGGAGCTGTGGTCGCACACATTTATCATGCATTTTTAGCTGCATGAATGTGAACGTTTTTCTCCAAGTAACAAGAACACAGCAAGGCACAAAACTGTTGGGTCTGGCTATATTTGTGCTACCATCTGCCCTCTCGCCGTGCCAGAGGAGGAATTTAGCCCCGGCTCTGAGACCATCCTTCATCTTTATTCATCTACACTCCTTTGTTCCGTACTGATCAAAGTATTCCTTACAGCTAATGCTTAACATAAACAATGAATTTAATGATGTGCATCACTGATGATCCTACTCCCACTAGCACCTCCTAAAAACGTGCATCACCCATCACAAGTCTTTTGCAGTTCTGACCCGCCCCTCTGTACCGGTCGTGTTTTGCAGGAGATCAGAAACATGCACAGCGAGCAGCTGATGGGCATCAGGCGAGAGGAGGAGATGGAGATGTCGGACGATGACATGGAGGATTCCCCTGACAGCAAGGACTCCGAGGACTCAGGTATGCACGTATTCACAGTTTCAACACTTCTGTCAACACGCACCGATCATGATCGTCAGAGGTTGGACATAGAGAGCGTTAAATAACTGAGGGAGACAGCTGTGTTTGACTGAAATGACAGTTATCAACCCCCAAGCACCTGACAGCTCCACATGAATAAAAAACACATTCAAAGTACGACAAGATGCTGACACCGCGCACGCCTTACTGAGTTGACTCCAGTCCACCTTGGTATTTCACACGTCTCCATATGTGTGTGTGAATCTGTCCACATCTGCCAGCTGCCATCTAATGTTAGATCAGGGTGCCACTGAAGTGCCATAATCCTCTGGTTCGCCCTCAAAGGAGCCTCTTTGTGTTTGCTGAAGCAACAAAAACTAACGGCGCTCCTAATCTCTCAACCGCCATTACAATAACCCATAAGTCTGGAGTAGTCGCCAGGGCAACATGCTGTAACCGTTGCCGCCACATGTAATGTCGTCTCTCAACTTGTGCCTCTCTGCGCGTTGTTGCGCTCTCTTCACGTACTCTTCTCCTCTTGCCTTTTAATCACTCCGATCTCTGCCGTTCGCTAATATGACAGCTCCTCTAATCAGCATGCAAATGTATGTAAATGCAGTCGTCAGCTCAGCCCCCTTCTCTTTTGCAACCTTGCTATTTAGCTATCAGTAATTAGCATTGCTGTCACAGACCTGTCACTTCGCTCGATGCCGCAGGATTGGCCGAGGTGACGGGTGTTAATGTGACGCTTCTTGGTATTTGTGTTAACAGGCTGACTTTACTCGCCAACCTTTAAGCAAAGGGGCATGTTTACACGTCAACCAGGCGCCGCTGAAAACACCTGTGTTATGACTGCAGCCTCTTAAAAAGTGAATCGATGCTCTGCATCTGACTCATGTACAGAATGGAAAAGCAAAAGAACCGCTTGTATGCGTGACTGTATGCCCGTAGGTAGGTGTGTGTGTCTGTGGGTCGATAGTGCCGCCTGTTATGTAACAGAAGGGGAATTGCTCTGAATCTGGCCAAGCGGTTGACATCCTCTCACACCAAGTTGATGAGGCTCTCAGATCGATACTCTTCTCACCTCAAACCCTCATTTTGCTGTGAGAAAAAGTACACACAAACACAGCGTGGACGCGCACACACACACCCAGCGAGAGTTCATTAACACTGCCAACGGTCCTCCATGATAGACTGCAGGCAGCACTCATGAACACCCACACAAAACCTAACCAGACACGCTTTCATGCACACATACACACATGCACACACAGGATGGGGCTTATCTCCCCGGTCCAGTCAGTGTATTTCACTTTCCCAAAGAGCTTCCCCTCAAGGCCCGCAGGAGGATAGCAGAGCTGATAATACTGGACATCTCTGGAGCTGAGCGGGTCTCAAATAATAATAACTCCCACTGTCTCCTCTCTTTGCTCAATAGGTCAGGTCAAATGTCCAGTAGAGAGCTATTGGACAAAACGCTGTGGGATTATCGCTCTCAGTACTCTATGTTGATGTACTGTAGGTGTTTGATTATCGGACACAAAGTGAATATCAATAGAACAATTCACAGATAGCTCGACGACATGGTGCCTTGAGATTTTGGAGTTGTGAAGTAGACAGAACAACAGTTTTTTTTCCCCATTCTGTATTCCCGTTTCAAATTTTTCATTAAACCATATCATACCATATTGCTCAATTTGCTCAAACAGATAAACACATGACCCTCCCGAATTCTCCCAATACCCTTGAGTTTGGCCACTGTGGCTGTGTAGAAGAAGCCAGTCAGAGGCGTGTATCATCACAGCAGCTAATTCAGAATGCTTCCTTGTTGAATTTGTCAAACAAAAACAACGGGCCTCGTGCAGCTTTCTGTTAAGAAAAGAGAAATCAACCCCAGATGCACGAAACGTTCTCAACCATCCAAATCTGCTCTCACCCAGGTGTGTTGAAATTGATCATAAATTGGCGGTTTGTGTGTGGTCGATAACTTTAAAGCCAAAATGGACAAGAGGTCAAAAGTTCTCCAAATCACCAAAATGTGAACATCTACACTCTCTTGACAAAAATACTCTGGCAAATGCCCAAGAATTGAAGAGATGGCACAAAAAAAGGCTGTAAGAATGAAGAAGAAGAACTTCAGCAGTAGTGACATTGAGGTTCTTTTAGATAAGCTCAAACAAAGTAAACATTTTCCTGAGCATCAGTGCTGGTGTTACAGGAAATTTGAAAAGCATCTAAGAGCAGTATGTAAGCCACGCAATATCATCCAAGGGTTTTTATAGTCTTAATTGGGATCAATGGACCAATAGTATCACAAATTTAATAATCCAATCATTTTAATTTCTCTAAAACATATAATATCTACATTTGATTATAGGATATTCATTCAGTTTTTTATGTTCCTCAAATTTTTTGGAATTTGTGGACTGTGAAAACAAGATTTTTTTTTTCTTGTCTTGGTGAGAAAAGTGCTTTCGATCACTCGAAAAAATGTTCTCTTACCTAAAACAAATTATTGGTGAATCCAAAAAATCAATGGGTACAAACAAAATAAGAGCACATTTTTTGATACGAACAAAAAAAAATGTCTTATATCGCTTCCTGCATGAGGCCCTATATATATCAGTCAACTCAAACGAGACCCACATAGTCCTGATGAAGCTGATTAGATGAGTTTTTGAGTGTATAAATCTTAATGAATTGTACCTAAAGGATATTTTTTCTGCTGTAAGAGATACTTAGAGGTTTTCAGGGGCTGTAAAGCCGCCTGATCTTTTTCTGTCCTGCAGCAAAGGGCAGAGATATATTTAGCAGCAGACATATATTAAGAGGACATTTTGCCATTTTGTGTTTCAAGATGCCTTAAATTTGCATAAAATAAAATTGAGCTCCACTCTTTCGCCATTACGCTTGGAATTTTAAGATGCTCATCGCCCCGTAATCCTATTCAATATTTCTGTTGCCCGCTCTCACTCAGTGAACAATGAGAGATCCAATCATGATTGCAAATGTCACCGTGTAACAGATGTCTCAATATTATGAACACTGTGAAACTGAGTGACAGTGTTATACATAATAAACGCCCATATTCCATACTGTGTTTCTGTACTTTCTGCATGAATCTGTAGGTGTTTCCCAAGCAGAAGCCTTAAAGGAGGAGAACGACTCGCTGCGCTGCCAGCTGGACGCCTACAGGAACGAGGTGGAGCTGCTCAAACAGGAACAAGGAAAGAACCAACCGATGGGCAGCGAGGAGGACAACACGCACGCTCAGCAGCTCAGCTTCCTGCAGCAGGCTCTGCAGGGCATGCAGAAGGTATATAAACACACACGTTTTCCAATCATCTGTCCAACATTAAGTTTAATCTCCTGTTCCTTACTGTTAAGCACCTGGTTGTTTTTAAGAACAAGGTCGCTCATTGACCCGTTGAGTCTCCCATGCAAGACGACTGTCATTTATTCATGACCCTGCACTTTAACAGTGAGTGCTGTGCAGGAACAAGTGAGAAAAGTACAGCTGTCTGCAGCAGCTGTTAGTCTTTTCTGAAGAGCTGCTAAAATGGAATCTTTTCAGGTTTACTCTGGTTAAAAGGAAAGCTTATTCTCAGCTGAAATGGGTTTTTACTTGGGATTGCAGGGTTGTGAGCTATGATTCCAACAGCAGACTGATACTTCTTGGAACAAACCCAAGGCTATTAAAACCATTTCAGACCATTTAGTCAAATAAAGATTATGAAAAGTATTGGATTTTTTTTTCTTTCTTTGAAAGTGTGCTTTGGATATCGTACAGTATGTTTGCCTCTGAATGTGGGTCTTCAGTCTTCATTTCCCAAATTAAAACCCATTTTAGTGGTTGCTATAACTGTTTCTGGATTGGATTATTGACAACACGTTGATATATTCATAAGATACGACATACACTGTATCAGACTTTGTCGGGGATAGAACAGTAGCAATCCTTATTTTCATTGTTCTCTGGTGATTATACAGTCCATCGACATTTATCAGGAGAGAGTCAGGCATTCAATGTCTGACATTAAGCAATGTTAGATATATTGCAGTGGCTTATAGTGATCAACAAACTTGCTGTCAAATGCTGTTTAAATAATCTGTTTATAGTAATCAAGTAATCTTCTTACAGTGTTCATTTTGGGTCTTATCATACATGAAAACATACGGAAAAACATTTTAAAACTATGATAGGTTAACATTAATAAAAAAAAAACGTTACTTTACTTCACTCCCTTGATTCTTTGCCTCGGCTCGCTGTAACCCAGCTGCTACCTGAGGCTGGTGCTGCGTGTACATTGAAATCATGACGGTAAAAAAGAGTAATTTTCTCTTGTCAAGTGGATTGATAACGCCCCCAAAAGTGAAACTCTGCCGATCCTCAACCAACTGGCGCCGTGCCGCCCCAAAAACGGACGACACATGTAGATGAGCAGCGGCCACCCCTCCCTTCATGCCCCTCACCGGGTGAGCGAGGGGTGCCATTCGTCTGCATGCACCACACGCGCTACAGTGCACGCAGAGCCAGCCAAAAAGCGGCAAAGCCTCACCCCAAGTGGGCCCTTGGTGATGAGGGAAAAGGCAGAAGAATTGGCAGCTAGCCTGTAAATAGTGAAGCAATTTGTTTACCATTAAATGGTAATCTGCATGAGAAATAAAGAAAAACGTTTATAATAATCATCCCCTTATAGTAATCAGTTTGACCCGGATAGACGTGATCGCTATAAGCAGTTTCCACTCATCATAAACACCCAATAAATACATCATGGAAGACAACAGTTTTATGAGATAGTTAAAGATGCACATACAAATATCAATGAATTAAACTTAAAACATAAATACCGCGATGCATGTGTGTGTGTATGACAATATGTATATGTGCAAACACATGAAAGAAGCTTTAAATCTACTTCATCTTTAGCTGCAGTTCAAACAATCTCGGCAGAAGGTCCATGTAGTAGCTCTTCTGGAGCTTTCAATAAACAAATGAAAGAATAGATATTTGAACATCTACGATTTCACTTCTGTTTTTGCAAACTCCATCTGCTGAAGAAGATCGTGTGACTTTTGTTTTCTTAACTACTAAATCTTTAGGATTCAACCTTTCCACTTTCAAAAAAGAACAACCCTATAAGTGCTTAAATCTAACTTTTAAGTACTAAAAGAACGACTAAATTGACTCATTCTGGCTCTTGTCAAGTGTCCTCAAGTAGCTAGCTGTCACAAGTAATGGAAATTATGATCGATTCATGTTAAGAAGAAGAGAATCCATTAAGGCCCCTCTGTTCATTTCTGCTTTCAGAGAGTAAATTACCTTTCTCCAGTTTAGGTCTCTCTCACGGTGTGTTTAGGAAAAGATTAGGTGAACGGATTAAATGAATTGGAAGACATTGAAATTGGATACTTCTCCTTGCCAGGGTTCACATGTTGGATCACGCAGACGCACAAATTGCAATGAAATATTATCAGCATGCACCGGCAACCTGTTTCCTCGTTTGTGAGTTATAGTGCACGAAAACACAAAGGCACTTAATGTGTATCCGTGCAGATGAAAACCCCTGGCTGTAAAGACCCCCCGCGTGTCGCGGACTCTTGTTTTGTTGAAATTAACGCAGCGGGAGGTGAATCTTTCCATCTGTGTTTAGCAGATAGCTCGGCTATCAAGGCTTTCTCAAACACCGGTTCCTGTGTCACCCAAAGCAAGGATAAAACCCCAATGAGCGTTAATTCTCTCATGATGCTTTTCTTCTATGTGTAATTTGGGATTTTACAAGCAAAGGATTTGGCAAATTACTCCTCTTGGATGCTTTGGAACAGAGTAGAATAAGACAGAATTTAACACAATTGTTTTCTCTTTTAGAAAATGTTTATTGAAGATATAATTCACGTCGTTGTTTAATTGCTTTTTTGCATTGAGCTGAAGTTCTAATTACCGATGTAGGGATTACATGCCAACAAACGGCTGATTGTTCCTCTGCTTTCAGAGCCCGGCGAGTAGGTTAGTATTGTCACGCTTCGTTAGCTCACAGTAGCATTAGTGGCTCACTGTTCTCCCTGTTTTTATTTGCAGCAACTGTTAAAAATGAGGGAAGAATTAAAACAGCGGGAGGCCGAGCTGGAGAAGAGTTCGGAGGACAAACAGCAGCTGAGCAACCAAGTCCAGAACCTGAAGGAAGGACTCCAAAACCTGCAAAACACAGACCTGATGCAGGTTAGTTTGACAGGAAACACACATTTTGTGTCAGCTGGGTCTCCTGAGAGTGAAGAGAGGGGGAAGAAATCTACCGTGTCTTCTTTGTTGTTTTATATGAAAGTTCATTTCTGGGTTTCTCTCTTTGCTCCAAAGTGATCTAATTTACACTTTGATAAGAAAGAAATTAGTTCAAGATGAGTTTCAACGCATGAAAAGATACTGAAGAAATAAATCATCAATAAACAAAAAGGACTGGATGTGATAGTTTTGGGTCGAGAGAATGACTCATTCATTTGAACTAGTTTAGAAGTTATATCAAAGTAGCTATTTTCGGGTGCATCTTTATGATATCAACGCTGCGGGAAAGGACCTACCGCAGTGAGCCAGACGATTTCTAACTTCAATCAGTGTTCTGGTGTTCCCATTTTCCTCCCAGGGAGCTTAATTCATTCTTTTTTGTAACGCACAGCATAATCGACTCTTTAATTTCTAATTTCCCTGCAAAAATGTTAATAATGCAGCTTTCATGTGTTAAGTGGTTCAGTAAAAATGATTTCCCTTCATTTAGCTCTTGTTATTGTGCAGTAATGCATCTCATAGAAAACATATTCAACCAATAATCATTTCAGGGACTATTTTGCGGCCCTTTGTGTGTAGTAAACTTTGTTTATAGCGTCCTTCAAAGTTTGTCCTGTTAAAAACAACAACATCAGTGTCACTTAAAGCTAATAAATAACTGTGTTGGCTATAGGCTACTATATCTTTGGCGCTGAAACAATGAGTTGATTAATCTATTAGTCCGTTGGAAGAAAACAATTTTGATAATCGATTAGTCATTTCAGTCATTTTTCAAGTAAAACTATCAAACATTTGCAAGTTGAAGCTTCTCAAATGTGACGTTTTGGTGCTTTTTTTGTTGTCATATGGCTCGGGTGGATGTGTGGGCGGGACCTCGATACCGCAGCTCCACCCGCGTGATCACTACTGCGCAGACTCTGGCTCCAAATGACGCCAAAATCTCAAGAATTTTGGATTCACTTTTGTACAGTGGGAGGAAGTGGAGACGTGTCGTCCATCTTTATATACAGTCTATCATTTAAACAAAAACATAGCTGGCGGTGCAACAGCCTGCTGTCGTGGAAAGTCCTGTAACAGAAGTTCAAATAATACAAAACATGTCAAATAACAGAAGTGTTGCACATAAATTAGTCTCACATCATCTTTAAATGTCTACAAACACCCACCATCATTGCATACAAATTAAAATTAATTCTCCTTCACATGTGTGCTCCTCCACCAGACAAGATGCTTTTACCATTTGTCATTTTGTCTACTCCTCTGTTCTCACTGCAACCACATAAAAAGAAGCAGAAGAAAATCCATTCATTTCCTAACTAGAACCATATTGAGCACGGCTGACCGCAGTCAAATTGTTTCCTTATTTGTCTGCAGCTGAGATTTCATGAGACATCGACCACCAGCAACCCAATCGCTTCCTCTCATTCCTGAACTTTTTGTGCCTTTGGGCCGCATCAGCACTGTCCAAGAGGCGTTAACTAAGATATGACATTATCAATACATCCCCCCCCACTGGTGCTCGTCTCAGAGCGGTTATACGGGGCCACATCATCAGTTAGAGAGACTCCCGCTACATTATTCATCCATCCCAACATCCCATTTGTTATGTGATTGAATGAGTTGCTTACATTGAGGCGTGTTTTTCCCAACAAAACCCCATCTTAAATTGATTAGAGGGCGAGCTGTTTTACTACAAGAGTACGCTGCTAAATACAGTGCAACAGCGTGATCTACAGTCTTATTAAACAATTTCAACTTTCAAGGCCCATTTTTCTCCGTTAGGCATGTCATGTTTACTAATGTTTCAGGTGTTGTCCCATATTCCCCAGGATTCAAGTGCTAATGTTTGTTAATGTTCCTTCTGGCTTGGTATAATGAGAGGAAGGGCTGTCATTAAAATGAGCCTCAGGTTCAATCGCCTATTAAATTGGGTAATAATACAAACGAGAGGCGCTCAATCCACGCGGGGAGCTGCTCCGTGTGTTGTCTGTTTTGCTTCGAGATGTACTGCAGGTTTCATATAACGCAGAGGTGAATTAGTAATACGCTAATACGTCTCTTCCTTCACATCAGCCGGAGTGACAGAGTTGTCAATAGTGCGTTAATGGTGATGAGTTTGATTAGAAATGTGTCGCCACAACTGTGAGCCCTGGGAAATATGCTAATTAAACTGCTGCATGTGGGCAAACATGAATCATGAAGAGGCAGACTCATTAAATGCAGAAAGAGAAATCAATTTTTGGGGTGTACGTTTCTCTGAAGATTAGCGGCTGTTGTGAGTTATTTGTCATGTTGAAGAGATCTCTTCATGCCGTCAGTTATCCTTCACCGGTCCAATCACAGCTCCTGCTACCGCCACACGTCACGTTACTGGATTGACACCAGGGACATTAATATTATAACTATTATGATCAAAACAAATGCCTTTTGTCATTAGATTTTAGTGCTGCCACTAAGGATTATTTAACGTTGTTGATTATCTTTCTGATTAAAGGAGTACGTAAAGTTGATGAAGAAAAAATGGTCAGATTCGAAGCAGCAGAGGCTGAGACATCCTCATATTTAGTCCCTAGTATGAGTCAAGCTCCAAAAATGCTCATGCCTACACTTCCCATTATGCAATGCAACAGCGTCTTTTCATCAGACCCTTCCCGTCTGGTAAATGTCCTTTAAACTCCACACCCGCCGTTTTTTATTCACTCACTGTCGATGTTTAAAAGTATTGTGTCAGACTTTTGAAAGCTCCCTTCGGAGCCACAGAGGACGCAATACAGCTCCTACAATACACTGACAAGTGAACTGATGTTCGTTTGGAGTCTATAAAATGTCGGAAAACAGTGGCATTGTTTCCCAGATCCCAAACTGCTTGTTTTGTCCAAGCAACAGAACCTAAAGATACTCAATTTGTAATGTTATAAAACTGAGAAAAGCCGCAAATATGTATATTTTTAGAAGCTGTTATCAGACTGTTTGGCTTTTTTTAATTGATAAATCACTTAAAAAGTGAATTGGCTCTCAAAATTGATGTCAATAAATTTAATGTTGATTGTGTAATCCAGTGATTCCCAACCATAGACTGTATATAAGGATGGACGACGCGTCTCTGCTTCCTCCCACTGTACAAAAGTGAAGCCAAAATATCTAATCAAAACCAAACATATCAGAAAAATGAACACTTGAACATACATCAGCGTTATAAGAGCTACTTAAAATGACAGAAACCAACTTTGGGGAAAAATGTATTTGATGTGTACTTTGACCTTTTAGTTCAGCTCATGTCCCATCCGCTAACATGGAGGAGGCAGGCTTTATGACCTATACTGCAGCCAGCCACCAGGGGGCGATCCAGATGTTTTGGCTTCACTTTAGGGGAGCTGTGACGTCGTCCATCTTTATATACAGTCTCTGTTCCCAACCAAGAGGATGTGAAAATATTGCGGAGGAGCTACGCTGATTTGAACAAATAGAAATTATGATTTTGTAATATAGTATTTGTCACAATAACCTTCCAGCTACCACAGGCTTTAACCACACATGGATATTGACGTGACTCAGTTTTAACACTTTAACACCAGGTGTTACAAAATAAAATAAATTAAAAGCAAGTGAGCAGAACGGTGAAATGAATAAAGTATAATAAATGGTTAAAGTTGGCTTCTGCCTCTCTTGATAGTTGCACAAAGGCAACAGAACAAAGAGACATCCTGTCTATTGAAGGGGGACAGTGAAGGGGTACTCAAGCCCTCCGTATAGGTCTACTCGGAAACCAAAAAAAAGGTTGAGAAGCACTAGTCTGAACAATGGAGTAATTATCTCTGCACTAATATATTCCCAGGAAATCAGAACTCACAAAGTCTTTCATTGTTGCAAATTTAATAGCTGCCTGTTCTGTGCCAATTTTGACTCAAAAAGAGATAATTATATCCATACGGAGTTCAGCGTCTCTGCTTTCCTTGTTTGTTCAAAATCAGCATGTTTCTGGACATTATTCTAAAAATAAACAATGCCTCCATTTGTCTGTTTTCGCACACCACGCTGTGTGCAACCTCGCTCCCCCTCGTCTGTCTACATTAGCGCTCAGCTTGTTTCTCTGTGGCTTTATCCTCATATGTTTCTAATGTGCCGCAGCTGGAGACGTCGACGCAAGACGACAGAGGCGGCGAGGAGAGCGCTAATCAAACCAGTGTAAGTGGAAAAAAGGTTGAGCCCTCTCCGCTCCTCTCCAGATATTGTTTTGTGTCCTCATTCTCCCTTCTCTCTCTCTCCTATGACTTCCTCTCTAACCTCTCCCACTGACATGACAGATCATTACGGGCCAATCCGGTTCACTGCAACTGCATTTGTCGGTGAATAAATCACCCAGACACAACTGGGTTAGGAAATAAAGGAGTCATAAAATCAAAATGGCTCGCACATGTGCGTATGTCTACGCTCCCACACAGTCGCCGAGTGTTATGGATAGATTAAAAACAGAAAAGGGCCACCAGGCATCCCACACCATAAGTGGAAAATAGTACACACAATACTATGTAGGACAACAAACAGACAACAACTCTTCTGTTATTCCTCTGCCATTTTTCTGCCACCTGTCAAAGATCTGAAACAAACGGCTTGATCATTTCCCTTCCAAGTCTCTCCCTCCCTCTCTCTCTATTTGTTCTTCTTACACTCGTCTCTTTTTTTGTGTCTGTGTGTGTGTGACATGCATTTCATCCCTTTATCAGTATATAGCTGCTGGCAAAAACCTTCTCCCTCGCCTCATTATCCTCATCCTCATTGTCTCTCCGTATTAACGTGTCGGTGGTGAAACTTTCTGATGTGTTCATTCTTATTCCTGTTTGTCTTTTTGCTGTGTGCCGTGGCGTGCATCCGCTTAAGTTGAAGCTTGTTTACTTCTCGTCAGTCAAAGTCAAACTGCGGCTGGTAGCAGATTCATTTCAGTAACCTACTGTGTGACTGTGTGTGTGTGTGCAGGAAGTCGCAGTGTCAACAGTGGTGTCGTGCAGTCAGGAGAAGGAAGGTCCTACAGAGAAGAATCCACCGAGTCCTGTCCACTCCGAGAGGGAGGCGCTGCTAGTTGGTACGCTGACACAAATCTCACTCTTGCATCGATAATATCACTTAAATGGACTATTTGTAACTTTCAGAAATGCTTGTTAACAGCGACACCTGTGGCCGTGAAATCAACGAAAGTCATCGTCGAGCTTGCGCTTGCTCGCTCTACATAGACATAAACGAGCATCGCTCAAAACAGTGAGGCGACACACGTCAGCTAAAACCACAATATCACTCTATATTTCAGCTGCTTGGCAGTAATGTTAGCTGACCAGACGAAGGTCTCTCCATGAATCAATGCTGATACTGTGTTGGCTTTTTCTGCCTCAGCACAGGCTGAGGCAGCGGTGCTCAGCAGCAAGTAACTTTGTCGTCTCCACCCGCAGCCGGAGTGAGCAGGAAGACACCGGCACCCGGTCGGAGACGATAACGTTTCTCTCTGCGGAGCTCCGTCACTTCACAAGACACGGGAAACCTCTGTTGGTCTGGAGGAGCTGCAGCATTTATTTCTGCACAAACGTCCACTGTACATTCACTAGATATTCTCAGAGCCAAACTAACTCTTCTGCAGTGTGTAGTGAGCGCGCGCTGTCTGAGTGCAGACAGGCAAGCAGATGAGGAGAGGTTCCGGCCACACACGAGCGCGCATATGTCCCGACCCGGTACATTTATACGCTTAAAAAGTTACAAACAGTCCCTTTAAATTTAGTTTTTGCTGTATTTTTACCTATGAGCTGCTCAGTAGAGGTAGGAACTAGAGATGTCACGCTACCAGAAATGTAGTAGTCGATACCAATACCAGTGAAATTCCACAATTCTCGATAACCAAATTGATAAAAAAAAATAATAATAAATTCCATTACCGTTCAGGGTTCATGTCTAAAGGCCAAAGTGTTTATACGTGCTCCAAATGGCCACACTGCTACTCAAGCTGCCTCAGGGCTGCACCCCACCGCCTCCCTCATCTCTCTCAGAGTATTAAAGGGCTTTCAAACTGCGAGCAGCACAACGCCACCGCCGCACTACAAGCTGCTGCTGTATTAGTTGGGTCACATTGCTTACTAGTTGATTATTGTTCCAGACCAAATAATCAGATTCTGAAGCTGATGTTGCTCCAATAATCTTCTGTATCATTCAGGTACAGATACAGTAAAATCAGCTCCTGTATCTTTTCCCTGTAGCTGTGGTTGCCGTGGTCACGCAGCTAGCTGCAGCAGCTACTTGTAATAAATAAATACGTTTGAACGGTTGCCCTCCCTCTCCTCGCCGCCGCTGACCTCAACGGCACGTCTGCCATTGTGTAAACAATAAAGGCGGCAACCACTCGCTGTCTGAAAGCTCTCCCCTCGGCATTCACCGTGTTGCACTTTAACACAAAAAAAAATGACAGAAGTAGTTGTATGAAGAGTAACAAAGAGAGCTCGAGAGTAAGGTTCAACTTACTTTCAAGCACAGTGCTGCATAAAGTGGGCATCATTGTGTGATGGTCTGCTGCAGCCACGACCCCCAAGCCCCCTCGTTTTAAATACACCTCAAGGTGGGTGCATATTCACAAATACATTTGTATTAAATAAAAATACCATTAAGTAATTAACACAGCGTGAACCTGGGGTGCAGGAAGTATTCCAGCACACGAGTATTGGTTGGTTTCCGGAGCTGCAGGTATTACATTTGATGGGTATTTGAAGGGGCTGGGATAATACAAGATTCACAGAGTGGTGTGAAAGGGGGGTCTGAAGGGGCTTACGGCTCGGTTTTTCCCCGGGCACTCGAGCAGATTACCATGGCCGTGGCATTGTTGGAAACTAGCAGCAGGTGTGAGTGCTGTAAAAAACTCAAGCGGACATTCTCGTGGTGTCTTCAGATGCAGCACAAAGCACAAAGTCAGTGGAAATACTCAAGCAGCGATTTGCTCTAGCGGGTGCAATTTAAGGTGAAAGCTCACCTGCCTCCTTGTTGAGCTACAAATTGTCCTGACACTGTAAAGCAGAAGCTTGGGATTCCCATCAGATTCAGAAAAATCTAATAGTCACAGTTTGCATTTATCCTGAGTTGTATGACTCAAAGGAGGAAATGTGGTGTAAAATAAGGGCACAGTTTGAGTTTCTGTTGACTTTTAAATATATTTGAATGTTCGTCTTTTTAAATATTTATTGTAGGGCTGTCAAAGTTAACGCAATAATTGCTTAACGCAATTTTATTTTAACGCCACTAATAATTTTGCTGAGGAAAAACTGTCATGGCCATTTTCAAAGGGGTCCCTTGACCTCTGACCTCAAGATATGTGAATGAAAATGGGTTCTATGGGTACCCACGAGTCTCCCCTTTACAGACACGCCCACTTTATGATAATCACATGCAGTTTGGGGCAAGTCATAGTCAAGTCAGCACACTGACACACTGACAGCTGTTGTTGCCTGTTGGGCTGCAGTTTGCCATGTTATGAGTTGAGCATATTTTTATGCTAAATGCAGTACCTGTGAGGGTTTCTGGACTATATCTGTCATTGAAAAGCATATTTGCCCACTCCCATGTTGATAAGAGGATTAAATACTTGACAAATCTTCCTTTTAAAGGTACATTTGAACAGATAAATGTGTGATTAATTTGCGATTAACTATGGACAATCATGCGATTAATCGCGATTAAATATTTGAATCGATTGACAGCCCTAATTTATTGATAATTAATGTGAGACTAAATATGAGCTCTGGCAATCTGCACACAGAGTGGGTGCTTGTAGTTACATCAAACGTCTGTTGGAGAACATGTTCATTGGCTCTTTGAAGGCAAATAAACACAGGCATCAAAACCGCTCCAGTGGGCGATTTTATGCAAATAAATCAACATGAATGTTCTACTTTGTGTTGTATCTGAATGGACCATTAGACTCCCAGTCAGTCTCGTGTTCATTGGCAGCTCCAGGCTACAACGTTGTTTGTGTTGAAGTTTCCTCCTGCAGGTGATAAAAAAATGAAGCCTTGAAGTAGTAATGTCCTCTTAAAAAAATGAAGCCTTGAAGTAGTAATGTCCTCTTAAAAAAATGAAGCCTTGAAGTAGTAATGTCCTCTTAAAAGTCTCCAGTGATTGTTTTATTGTTGCTCTAGTGTTGGAGCCAGTGGAAAGCATCGTGACTTTAACACTGTGTTTGTTTCAACTGGTGGTCCCTCGATGCTCTATAGGTGGTTAGTAAGCAGAGGTGGAGGATTATCTCTCTCCTGGCCCTGTCTGCGAGCTGATAGCAGATGGTTTGTATGAGCTGGGGGAGAGCATGGCTTTGATGAGAGACAACGGCATCAAAGCTGTCATTAAACACTCCCTCTAATCTGGAGCCACAATATACAAGAGGCTCTTAACAGTGCTGGGACTCTGGGAGAAGCCACTCGAAGCTCGCCTTAGACTCAGTCAGAGGAGAGAAGGAGAACATCCGTTGGCAGATTGTACATTTCTTTTTGACAGGTGACAGAAACTGGAGGTATGTGACGTGTCTCTGCTTTTAACATGTTGTCTGTTCTACCTCAGGGATCATTTCGACGTTCCTGCACGTCCACCCGTTTGGAGCCAGCATCGAGTACATCTGTTCCTACCTGCAGCGTTTGGACACCAAGGTAACAGGCACGCATGAATCAAGACTGTGGAGTAGATTAGCAGAGCCGGCCCTCGGTATCACTCTGGATTAGATGCACCCCGTACAGACGCTGTGTCAGTACCCCCTACAGGGCTGACATATGGGCTTGTTGTGTGCCAGGGTCCTGCTGTGTAGTACAGACACAGACCCTCAATGCATTAGCAGTGCTCCTTCATGCTTTTACAGCCCTTTCCATTGAAATGGACGCTTTTGGTTCTTAAAGGGATAGTTTGGGTGTTTTGAGGTGGGTTGTGTGAGCTACTTATTCATAGTCAGCATATTACCTACAGTAGATGGCGAGAAGAAGACAGATGTTACCATACGGAACCACAGCAATGTACTGCTGTGGACGGGGCCGGCAGCAAAACGTACTTTAGCCACCTAAAAGAAAGGCTAAAATAGAATATTTTCGCTGATTTACCTCGCCGTGAAACAGCTATATAGTCTGTGTTTCGTTATCTATGCTCTCGCCAAAGCAACCAGACTCCATTGAACAAAAGCGGTAATTTTACCTCGCAGAACACAGGAGTTGTTGGTCCACCGCTGCCTCGATCAGGTAGTTTGTTTGTGTTATAGTGTGACGTTGGTTAGTTCAGATTCACCAGAATCACACAATATCACAAACAAACTAACCGATCGAGGCAGAGGTAGACCAGCAGCCCCCCGTGTTCTGCGAGGTAAAATTACAGTTATTTTCAATGGAGTCTAGTGGCTTTTGCGAGAGCATAGATGGATACAACGGCTTCAGCTCCCTGTCGGAAAGGGCTGTCTCACGGCAAGGTAAATCAGTGAAAATATTCTAAATATAGCGTACACTTCAAATGATATTGATTTTTTTTTTAGGTGAGCCTTTCTTTTAGGTGACTAAAATACGTTTTGTTGCCGGCCCCGTCCACGGCAGTGAATTGCTTTGCTTCTGTGCGGTAACTCTTGTCTGCTTCTCCAAACTGGGGTCATGTTGACCGTCATCTACTGTAGGTAATACACTGACTATGGTTAAGTACCTCAAACAACCCCACTTCAAAACACCCAAACTATCCCTTTAAACGTGTGGCCGAAACACTTAAAAGGAATAATTTGACATTTTGGAAAGCAGTATTGATGTTCTCATCTAAATCTGCCAATATGTCGTAGTATCCGTTTAAATAATCAGGATAGGATAGATATAGATTGTGTACTTTAAAGATCTCTTTTGCAAGAGGGATGCCTGACAAGGGATGGGTTCATTAAGGTCCAATGCTAACGAATCTCATATCAAACCTTTCTTATTAGCAAAGAGCAACGGAAAACATAAAAGTTGCAGCCTTTTTTTGATCTGACTGTCGCTGGTTTAAAGGACAGACATGACCCGTGGCAGATTAGATCAGCTGCAGATAATTGGCGTTAATTCTGTAACGGCTAAAAAATGAACATTTCTGGCTGCCCTCTGGTTAATATGCTCTCTGCAGCTGGTGTCTATATTCAGCCAAAGATTGTTTGTGAGTGGAAAGACGCATCATTTCATAACGCCACTGTGCGTTTTTATTGTTCAACAGGGACCAACAGAGTGCCGACTCTTCTCTAGGGAAATGATCTAGCTGATCATCTAGCATTAATTTACCCTTCGGTGTTTGGAGTTAGTAGCTCGTAAAGCTCAGCAGGATGCAGCTAGTAATTTAACGTTCATTAAAAACTGTAGTGTTTCTGCCTCCTCAGCCAAGAAAAGGTGTCTAGACGAAGGATTGTTATGTGATAAATGGATTCCATACTGGATTTGAGTATTGGTATTGACCCCTATTTCTGGACCTGAGTACAACTGAGGAAACATTCATTGAGAAAAAGACAGTCAGTCACACAAAAACCCCAAACAACATCAGAAACGATCTCTAAATGTATGTTTGGTTTTGAAGTAGAATCCAAAATACTTCAAAAACTTTGTTTCAGACAACTTAAACTTTGGAGACAGTTTCTCTCGCTCTTCTATACTGAAATGTCATACCTATATGTCTCGCCATATCTGGCTTGTTGTGAGATTTCCCTCGACGCCGGAACATATTAAAACTAGATCCTTCATTCTGACATTTGAAGCCAAACACCACCCTCGGTTTTCCACTCTGTCTGGCGAAGCACAGCTATTTCATCCCCATCGTTCTGCGGAGGCATTTTCAGACGTAATATCGCTCTTCACCGTCACTTACACAAGGCTTTCAAAAGGCCAACTTCCAATGTCACCTCCAGCAGGTAACACTGAGATTAATGGCCATTTCTGCTCTCCGCCCCGACAAGGAGACCTTCAGGAGAAAATTGGCAGATGTCGCCGCTCCCTTTGCAGCCGGCCAAACAGAAGACACATTAAACATCTTGGCTGTAACCGTCAAATTTCAAGCTACTTAAAACTTACTCAAGAATTAATTTGTCAAAAAACGTTGTCTCTGCGTCCGCAGGGTTGCCCCGAGAAATCACTGTTCTCTGTGGCTTTGAATATGCTCATCACCGCCGTGACTCACTCTCACACATGCAAAGAATAGAGTGTGTTTCTCTCATGCCTTTTGGGGCTTTTTGTCTGGTGTGTCTGTGTGTTCGTGTGTTGTGTGTATGTGAGCGTACACCCACGCTTGTCTGTCTGTGTGCGTATGAGTTTGCCCGTGCATCTGTTGTTCTCACATCGACTCTCTCGCTACACACATCAAGCAGCCCACAGAGTTTTGTCAATATCACTGACTAGACTCTCCAACAACAAGCCCAGTGCTCTCTGCTTATCTACCGGCTCCACACACGGCTCCATTGTCTGTGATGTCACGGCGGTCCTATCTCCCCGTGATGGACCTTAATGCATCCTGACATCAGCACGGGGCTCCAACATCCTAGTTATTAATGCAACACAGTGTGGGTCGCCTACAGTGGGGTTTTTTGGCGGTGTCACCTCAGGATTTCAGATGACTGATGATCCGCGGCCCACCCGAGTGGTGTGAGCCAGATTACGCTTAGTCAGGTGGCGGCTATGCCGTCAAACTCTGGCTATAAATTTACTTGCACTATGATTCTCTGATTGCAGTGGAGGTGTGAGTAGAGAGGGGGTGTGGAGTGTGTAGAAGAATAAAGTGTGGATGTATGAGCAACGTCCAGAGTTAACTCATCGGTTGACTCGGCAAGGGCTCGTTAAAAAGGGCCTTTTTTTGGAACTGCAAAAACAAATTAGCATTTTTCATAGCAGCATGACCTACTCACTGCTATTTGTAAATAATGTGTTATTTTAAAAATAAAAAGGAGAATAGGTGCAAGGCTTTTGGAAAAGCTTGCACACTGATTCCAAACACTAATTTATTTAAACATACATTTAGGTCTGTTTGATCTACACAATGTCAGAAAATTGTGAGAACTGTTGATCAGTGTCTCCAAAAGCCCAAGATGACGTCCTCAAATGTCTTGTTTTGTCCACAACTCAAAGATATTCAGTTTACTGTCATAGAGGAGTAAAGAAACCATAATATATTCACATTTAAGATGCTGGAATCAGAGAATCTAGTCCTTTTTTTTTCTTAAAAAAATACTCAAACTGTTTAATCGATTTTCGAAATAGTTGGCAAAAATACCATGCACTTGAAATGAAATCACATTTGTGACTTAGCGAGAAGAGAGCTTAACAGACATTTTTTTGAAGCTGCAACACTTCATATTTTGATATTGATCCCTACTTAACATTGGGATCGTCTTGATCACAGAGGTTATACATAAAACAGGAGAACAGAAGTTTGATATGTTCGAGTTATATGCTGCTATTTTGTGTGGAGCCTTTGTAACAGACAGCCGGTCAACACAATGGTTTTATTTGTTTTTTAATTGCTCACAGTCACAGGAAGTGTACAGTAGCTTGAGTTTAAGATTCACATCTCTAATGCCACCAACATTTCTCAAAAGTCCATTAAAACATCGTGGTCCATTCTGTCAAAAAAACAAGCTTCAAGGATGATTAAAATTGAATGAAGCATTGCAGCCAGCAGCAGCAAGTCACTGGTGACAGACTGTAGACCGGAGCAGTGTCTGTGTTTCTCAAAGATTTGATTGGCATTCATACAATCCCTGTTACAATCCCATACAATCCCAATTCAAGGGATCCCATACGTCCCTGCGATCGATGCACGGGCATCGATCGCAGGGACGTCCCACACCAATACACATGGACGTACTGAGGAGAGATGCTGGACAGTGCTGGCTTTCCGATAGTTGTATTATCACTCTTTCCATCCACCACTATTGGTTTTGTGTTATCAGCCCTACTTGTATTAGTTATTACAGCTGCTAGACTGCTATTGTGGCTGCTTCTATATCTCTCTCTCTCTATCTCTCTCTCTCTCTCTCTCACTCTATCTATCTATCCCCCCAGCCGGTCTCGGCAGATGGCCGCCCGCCCTGCGCCCGGTTCTGCTCCAGGTTTCTTCCCAGTAATCGGGGAGTTTTTCCTGGCCACAGTGCGCTTGGTGGATCCTGTTGGGTCTCAAAACTATGGTGCACGGTCATAGACCTGCTCTACATATAAAGCGTCTTGAGATAACTTCTGTTGTGATTTGACGCTATACAAAAATAAATTGATTTGATTTGATTTGATTTGATTTGATTTGATTTGATACAAAATCAACTTTTCCAAACTTTCAGATAAAATGGCAACTTGGAGAGGGATCCAGAGTGACTATGTGTATACGTGCAGTCTCTGTGGACGTTGTTCTTCATCTAACGCTGGTGTGTTTCCACAGATTAACACCAGTGAAGTGGAGGCTCTTCTTACTCGGCTGCCCTGCACCTTCAGACAGGAGCTGACCGGCGTCGGAGCCAGCCTGGAGAAACGCTGGAACTTCTGCGGCTTCCAGGGCATCAAGAGCACATAGGACTCTGCCCGCTTACGCTTCTGGGGACGTGGAATAGACGACAAGGCGGACGAGACAACATAGAGGACGCCTGTAGAGATGCGAAAGACACAGTATAAAGCCCACGAATATCAAAGACGGTGGACTGTACAAGGACACAGAAGACTGAGCACAGATCTCTGATCAAGAGGTAATGTTACATGAGCATTTCAGGGACTCTGTAGGTGGCAGAGACGTACAAACTCAGCATCTCCATGGTTACGGGAAAGTTGACACCAAACCGCGGTGGCAAAATCTTCATGAGCTTGAACTCTAAATATTTTTAGACATAACAGCTCTCCGGGAGTCACAGAAGAAGACCACCGATTCCTACAGTCACTGGATTATTACGTAGTTATGGCCCCACGTGGGTCGGGTATTGTGCTTTCTGAGCCTGCGGTTGGCTCTGTACGGTGTCAGTGTGAGCCAGGACCGCAGGGCTAACTGGGGAGGCTTATCAGGGTCTAACTGAACACTGAACACACAAACCTCCCAACCCTTCGGCCTCCCTCTCTTCTCTTTTTGCTGTTCCTGGTTTGTAAAATAGATCAAAAATGGATATATTTCTTCATTTTCTGTAAAGGCTGTTAACAGTTGCATAGAATCATTTGTTGTAATACACTGTAAATGCTTGGATGATATTTTTGATTATAAAAAAGACGTTTGAGTATATAAAAATGTTGTATTTTATATATCTGCTCGGAGAGGCTGGTTGTGAAATAAGTGTGTGGTTGTAGTGCAGTTGTACAAACATCTTTCAGCCTGCCAACCTTCACTAACAGACACACACACACATGCACCTGCACAAAGACAAGTGGTCTACATCTAAAGTTTGTGCCCATTCTTGCTTGAAGGGCATTATGTTTTTTTCCGACGTCTACCTTTTTTTCTGTTCTTAGAGTAGATGCACTCAAGGCTGGTTTTAGTGCCTTACATAAGGGCATTTGTGTCTTTCAAAAGCAAATGAAGTCTGGCTCTCAGCCTGGCTAAAGGCAACGCACAGCAGCACTGCACTTTACTGGGAAACACACTTTGGGGATCATGTTAATGATGTTTAATTGGTGAGGCAGTTGTTGTGTGCTGTTGCTACCACAGTATGTGTGTGTGTGTGTGTGTGTGTTTGTGTTCTACTTTCCTGGATCCATATATTAAGTGGTTATACAACGCTCTTCAGAGGGGAGTTTTTCTTCTCCGTCTTTGCCAGATAGAGAGCTCTCGCCGCCAGGACTGGAGGTTCCTCCCAAAAGCCCAGTCAAGCATTCTTAATGCGCCTCCACTGGGCTATTTGGCGGCGTGCTCTCCTCCCTCGTCGCTCCGAGAAACAAAGGTTTATTATTACGCATGATTTGCTCTCGTCGGCCTCCTCCGTCTCCTACGGGCATTGCGTTTGAAAAATTAGCGCTCGTGCACTTGTCAGCGTTACTACTCCTCGTACCTGAATTAATGATGGGGAATGAGTACGTTTTGCCTACGAGCTCCTACAAGGCTTTTCCTTCCGTGTGCGTGTGTCCATTATTAACGGCGTTGGTTTGAATGGAAAGAGGGTTTCATGGGTGAAAAGCAAACTATCTGTCATGGGAGTGGAGTTGTCTGCGTGTTAAATACAGTATGTAACCTCCAGCCCACCTCCGTCTGTAGGCTTCTGTTTAGCGTGATTAGGAAAGCGTGAATTCTGGTGTATTCTTTTTTTATTATATGTAGTCGTAGCAATGTGCGAGAGCAGAGATCAGGGCTGTCTCTCTCTTATTATGACACATCCTCCAGTTATTTGTTATGATGATGATGTCTCTGATAGATGAGGAGCTGCAAATCCATACTTTTCAGCTTCTTCCTGCTTGATGGTGCACTTGGGATCCTGAGAGAAGAAGAAGTTGCGCATCGCTACACTTCCTCTCCACGCTGCAAGACTTGATCTCATCCCTGATGACACAAACTAGCACACCTCTCTCACTCATTAGGTTTCTCTCTCCTGACATAAACAAAACACTAATACGCTGCATTCTTCTCTTTCAGAAGCTGCTTTCTGCCTTTGCGTTTCCTCCCAACTGAGTTGCCGTTCCTGCACTGATTGACTGCAGGCGCTCGCAATTTATCTCTCTTACAGCTGTTTGTGGGTGAGTGAGTGCACGCACAAACATGCCTGCGATTGTGCATCAGATTCTCTGGGCATTGCACAAGGAGGTAAACACAGACTAATTAAATCCAGCAGCAGTCCCCTGGTGAATGCCGCTCTCCATTCACTGTTGTCTTCTCAACGCTGCGACGCAGCGAGGAGCCTCCTCATTAATTCCATTCAAGGTGTACGCAAGCGAAAAGCTATCCAAGGGTGTGATTTACCTCCCCGGCGGTGACGATGCCGTAGGACGACTCCCACCTTGTGGAGTCACTGGGAGGGATGTTTGAAGACGCCCTTGGGCATCTGCTGATGTTAAGCTTTTAGCAAACACTGAGCCTTGATTTTTAAATTTAAGGGCATTTTGGGGGGGGATTTCTTAGAATGAGTTCATAAATCCATCACGTTTAAGGTATAATTGAGGAGATAACCAGGTTCTTTAGGGTGATATCATGATGCTCAAGATACCCTTAATTACCTTTTCCTCTCATGTTGCGTCCTGAAGGCATCCTCATCTACTTAATTATGATTAGGGCGTCCCCTGAGCGAGCAGGTGAGAGGATGCCGGCTGTGTGGTCCATAATAAGGTAAACAATCGCAACGGAAAGTGGATTAGAGGAACACAGAGGGGCATCGCTTCTGTGCTCGTCCACGTTGGTCATGGACCAACAGGTCTGCAGCTGAAGAGTTTGGACACTCTGACTAAACTGGCTTCTCACAGAGCAGCGTGCTGCTGTTTTTTGGCTGTCACCAGATGAATCACAACACATCTAGATGTTAACTCGCTCAAAAAGCTGACGGTGGTGAGTCAACAGCTCCTCCTATTGAGCACAACAGCAGCTACACCTCACACTCCAGTTTGTCAGCCAGCACCGGGGGGGTGATTTGCATTGACAGCGGGTGTATGGCCACAGCGCCGGGGGACATGTTCATGCGGGTTTCCATCTCAACAAAAGCTCCACGGTCCTCATTAATTTATGTATGCATAAAAGCTCCTAAAATGTACCCTATTTCCAGGGTGCCAGAGCTGCAGCACCGTGATGCAGCACAGCTCCAGAAACATTTGCCCGCAGGCACTTGGAATGACATCTTAGGAACCAAAAACTATGGAGTATTAAAACTAGAACTAAAGAGATTTCTATTTCTTTGAGGATTATTAGCTTGGCAGGTACCAAATCATGTTTTTTGTACAATGTTTTTTGTTTACCGCGTTTCGGTATGCTCCGAGAATTGCATGCACTTTTAGCCTGAATGAATAGCAAGTGTTGGAATAATTGCTTTACACTGCTCTCTGGGGTGTCTGGGCACAGGATGTTAAGCTGCGGATTTCAGTGGAGTATGACACACAGTGCATCTCGCTGTTTAATTCAATGTCTCTCTCCTTCCTTCTCTCTGCGATACTGTAGATCTTTATACAAAGTAGGAAAGCACAGCAGTGGATGCCCATAAGGAATTTGCACCAACTAAGCAGGCTCTGCCACATCAAATACTCAAACCCTACAGGTGAGAGGAACAGTAAAGAGGGGGAAGTCTCTCTCTGTGCTTTGGGGAAATGTATTCATGGGATTCTTCCAAAAAATCGTTGGCGTTTAATTCTGTTCTGTCTAAGGAAATGTCTTGTCCAAAGATCCTCCTGCCGTTAGGTCCAGCAGTGGTATTTCAGGCCCATTAGTTGGTGAAACCAGTGGGCCTGATCAGTGTGTTTGATCTGAAATGTCAGCAAAGTGCAGCTCATGCCAGGTTAGACGGGATAGTGAAACTCTCTCCTAATGAGCGATGGCCACTCTTCACGCTGTTATGAATCGAGTGACCTTTACCAAAGAAGAATCGCTTCGCACCGACAGCAATTATCTGCACAGTGGAAACTTTTTTGAGAAAAAGTTTATTTTTAGGTTTGAGAAGTGGTTGGGTCAGCGTCAGTTCTGTCCTCAGACGCCGATTTTAAGTATTTATTATGTTTGGCCCAGCAAAGCGCTGGCAGAGCATCCTCATGTGGTGTTTGCATTGTAGGATTTCCATTAAGTTCTTGTTGAACTGCAAACAGCAGAAGGCCTGTAGGGATGCCTTAGTAGAGTACATGAGCACTGTGTGTGTGCCTGAGCCCAAAGGGACGTTCACGCCTACAAAACCAGGAACCATGAAGTAAACACAGGAGATAGGAGTGTGTGGGCGATATGAATAAAATCCTCTATCTCAGTGTATGTAATTCTATATTATCATAATACGATGGAATATCGAGGAAAATCCAGGTGGCAACCTCCGGGTCAGAGAAGTGAAGTCGATGCAGAAGTGCCTTAAACTTAAACTTGCATTACTTGACTCCTCTGGTTGCAAAAAGAAGTCTGATTGTATAGAAGTCTATGAGAACTGATCCTACTTCTCATTTGATTTATTACCTCAGTAAACATTGTAAACATGAGTTTATGGTCTCAATCGCTAGTTTCAAGTCTTCTTCAATACAGCATGATGTCCATTTAGCAACTCCTACCAGGAATAACCCGTTCAGTGTGTTTTCAGTTCATGTAAGTTACTTGTAACACTTTGGGTGCCTAAAAATATCGTATTCAGTGTTCGGTTGTACTTAGCTCCACCCTCTAGTGTCACAAAAAAACAAGATGGCAACGTCCAAAATGCCAAACTCAAGGCTTCAAAACGGCGGTTCACAAACCAATGGGTGACGTCACGGTGACTACGTCCACTTTGTATATACAGTTTATGGGAAAAACAGTTGGGAATGTCTATTTTTGACACATTAAATACCTGACAAATCAAAGTTCCTTATTCCTTATTGATGCATAAATCATATAAACTCTAATGTTGTTATAAATCAGTCGTGGTAATTGTGAGTATTGTCCCCAATGGCCAAACACAGCTAGAGATAACAAAGGAAGAGCAAAGTTATAATGATGTTTCTGTCATCTCACAGAATACATTACCCTGGAGTTAATGTGGTAAATACTTTCTGGTCTCGCATTGTGCTTTAGTAATTTGTGCTTCAGGGTTGCTGAGTTCCTTGAGATTAAATTGAACTACAGTTACAGTGAATTTGGTTACTTCCCTTGTATTTAAACTTGTTATACGTCATTGGATCCTATGTCATTTTCACAATCATTTGCTAGTTATTAAACCAAAGGTGAGTATCATTACAGACTGAAAGAAAAGTGAAGAGAAAGGTTATCATTTTTTGAGTCTAGAGTCTAAATGATTATTTACATGAAGCCACAATAGAAACAGAAGACCTGGCGATGACTTGGCGTCCAATGAAGAAAGCTCTTCCTGGAGTTCGATCTTCACCTCAGGATCGATGGAAGAGACATGGAGCAGAATGTGGGATGAGCTCACCGGTCCTGGACGCTGAATCACAATGAGGGTCTGGATCTGATCTGCGCTGGAGGTGGAGGGGAGGTGAGGGAGTATCAAGGAGGAAGCACTGAAATGACAGCTGGAAGCAGCCCAGAGATGAACACTTTTAAATGTTGACAGCGACGAGGTGATTGGTAGACGGAGGGCGTAGCGGTATCAGATTGGTCGAAGTGAACAGCTGATTGAGTTGACAGCATGGGGTTCATTCATATGCATAAATATGTAGAACGCAGAGCATGAGAAGTCGCCCTGATTTCACACATCTTAACTGCATTTTAAGCATGTTATTGTTGTGTTTTGCTCAAAGTTGGAAGATGTATTCAGCACAGTTTCAAATAATAGTGACAAGTAGAAATACAAAAGTATTAGCATCAAAATATACTTAAAAGTGCCATTGATAACATTCAGCCTAGATGTCACATTCTTCCTCCCTCGGTCCAAATAACAGATTTATAAGGTGATAAAGTTGGTGCTTTCAAGTGAGGTCAAGTTTACAGTTTTTACGAGCCGTTTGAAGGGACATGATCCCACTAGAGGCTATTCACAGCTTAGTAAGTTATGAGGATGTTTTCTGAATGGTTGTAACATACTGTAACTTTATACTGATGTTTAGAAGTTACCTTTTTCATTTTTGTTTAGTTTTTTTTACCGAATGGCATTCATCTAGCTCTCACTTTTGGTTCAGAGTGAAATATCTCAACAACTATTGGATGGTTTGCCTTGAAATGTGGTAACATTACTGACATTAAATAGCTTAGTTGCCCACAAGATGAATTATCATAACTCCCTGACTTCTAATTTAGCACTCATAATACTTTGGTTTATGACCAAATACCTGAAAAACTAATGGCATTTTCCCCCACATAGCCTCAGGTGTATATTATTAGGCTAGTTGTAGCCAATTAGTAAATGTTGGCATGTTAAAGCTACACTGTGATGGGGAACGTTTAAAGATGATGCTGCTAAAAATCAGCATAATTATTATTTTTATCAATTACACCTGTATCTACCCTGCAATGACATGTCAAAATAGCTGCTGTGAAATGAGCCTATTGTCATTAGGAGCATGTTAGCAGACTGCATTGAGCTCAAACTACAGCCTTATATATGGTGTCTATCCTTCCTGTCATTGTTCCTAACAGGACAGGAAAATGCAGGAAACCCAAAATGAATATTGATTACATATCTTGTAATCAACTTCCACATGTTGAAGGTAGGCTGCAACCATCTCAGGATTAATTTTAGGGCTGTGTTTTTCTTTCTGGTATGTTTTTTTTTTTTCTGACATCTAAAGTGGGAAAAAATAAATGATTAATGCAACTTTACAAAACAATGTAAATTAATATTCGTGTTTAAATCGTCTGTGGCTTTGTGGCCATTTCCATAACACTTTGCATATAAATCCCCTCCTTACTACCATCATTTAACAGTGATTACTGCCCATGCTAATCATCATTTATAATAATTACTAATAATCATTAATTCATGAGCGATATACATAATTCCAAGAAAATATGAGCAGGCTCTGTAACTGCGGTTACCCGGGATGAACCACAGAGTTAAGTCTTCAGTCAATGTCTTTTTGATTCGTTGCTGTGCAGCTTGATCAAGATCCCAAAAATAGCTTCTGGCAAAATCAACAGTGACAGCACCTGAGCTTTCAGTCAATGCCTGACTGACCGTTTATTAAACCTGATTGATTGTCAACCTGTGAGCTCTGTTCCCCCAAGTTACTGACAGGGATTTAGAGACAGCAGCATCTCAAACTGGAAGTATAAAACCACCAACAAATGTGTACTTTGCTCATATTCTTTTATGAAGCAGGCAGCTGAATTGTAGGAGGTGGTGTTTTTTTTTTCAGATTAGGTGTGACAACATGAAAACTTCAATACGTTTATAATTACTCATTCAAAGGAGCGCTAAAGCATTTCATTGATTAGTCAATTTAGAGAAAATGAATCACAGTTTAAAACTGCATCCAGCTTCTCAAATGAGAATAATTGATGAATGTCTTTGGGTTTTGGACTGTCAGTCTGTCATTTTATAGACAAAACAATCCATTGATTAATTAAAAACATAATTGTTAGTTGCAGCTCTAATTATAAGCCAACGTCACTGCACTTTATTGTAGCCTTCGGTTTACTTTTTTTACTTGGCAACAAAGATCATTCTCCAGTGAAGTGACAACATTTACAATTTATTCTCAATAGCGTCTGAGTTGTTTATGATGCTGTAAACTTGTGACTCAACTATATTTAACATATGCAGAAAAGAGATAAAGAAAGACAGAAAGATAGATCTTGAAATGAAATTAAACTACACACAGTAGCACCGAACACCATACATTTATTTGGGGGAAAAGAACCCAGAAATGGGCATGAACAAACTCAGTCAGTCCTCCCATCACATTGATTACAACTGTGGAGTTACACACATTCAGACAGATGACCTCCTGCATGATTAATGCATGTGTCTCCATGCGAGAAGTCTGCTTTTTTGTGATTTACCCAAAAGCCTGCAACATGTGCACCACTCTCTTCAGTTGCATCATGCAAACAACAAGAAACCTGCATTCTAATAAATGCCAAGTAATTACAATGTGCAATGCTACTGACTGATTTATGAATATTAATGGCATTTGACAACTCTCCACAAAGAAACAAGCAAGCTGTGCTCTGCATTTATCTGCTGGAACATTTAAGGTGTCATCAAGGGAGAAGGAATAGTGTGAAGTACTGTTAACAAACAGCTACTGGCAATGTACCTTGCATATATTTTGCTGTTTGGCTATGTATTTTTCTCACTCCTGTGGATAACTAGTCAAATGCATTCAGTGTCATGTGGAGATATTTCCAGTGAAATGTTCCCAGTCAGCTATAACATCAGTGGTAAATGTAGAGGGGTTGTTTTTGTCTCTCAGAATCAGAGCAGGATCCTCTTTCTCGGCTCACCATTTTACACCAATATTCAACAATCTGTCATAGAAGAGGCAGAGAGAGCAATTTATTTCGGACAGCAGCCTCAATAGGCCATATATAGTGGAAATGTCTACCCTACAGCAGAGTTTGCAGCATGCTGAGGGACCGTATGAAGATATTGTGTGAGGACTGTGCAAAGGTGAACATAGAAAAATTCAAAATGTATCCGTAACAGGACCATGTCGACCGCTCGAGTCTATATTGTGTAGATTTCAGGTGTAAATGAGTTTTAGACTGAGGAATCATTCCCACCTTAGATCCACTTGTAAAGAATATACTGTGTACAGGTAGCCCTTTCTCAGAATATGTCCATTAATTACAAATTTAATTTCCTTCTTTATGTTTTCAATCACTTCAATGTACACTTCCAACTTCTTCTGAAACAACATAATACTCATTCCATGAATTTAAATGAGCAGGTAGAAGAAACAAAATGTATATTACCTGCCCCCTTCTCAACACTAGTAACAGAAATGATCTACCACATATGGTCTGCCAATGCTTTTAAGGCCTTGACGCACCAAGCCGTTTGCAGTGTGTCCCCACACCGTCGGCTCTAGTCGCCCCATGTTGGAGGTTTTTCAGCCGATTCAGCATGTTGAATCGGTGGTGGAGCTCGTCGGTGAGAGAAATCACTCTGATTGGCTCCTTAGCTTAAATGAATCAGTGCACAAGAAGAGAAACGGAAGTGAGGAAAGCAAGCCAACGAGTAAAGTCAAGAGGGGGCACACAGAGGGCTCTTCTCATTTTTCATCTTCATCTCATCTGCTCATTCCAATACACGGATATTTTCACAACGACATGGCCATCTGGAATGAAGCTAGATAGTGAGTGAGCGTGGTGTGAAAATGGTCAGCAAACGCTGCATTATTTCATGTACGTACCATAACAATTTATATTTATATGGTTTATATATCCGTCGTCCTCGGTCTTCCGGTTTCCCTTTTGAATGACGAATACAGACTATCGCCTCCTCTCGGTGTTGAGAGTTACTTAATCAGACGCAGTCGCAGAATGTACGTGGTAGTTGGCCGTTGGCTGTAGTCTTTGCGGTGTGTTTGAGTACAGCTTTTTTGGCCAAGACAAAGGCGACGTGAGGCGACGCAATGGTCAACCTTCGTTGCCGTTCTTTGATGTCGGTTTGGTGTGTCTGGGCCTTTTAAAGAGCAACTTGCAGGTTGAATTTCTTACTAAATGTATACTTAACGTTTCCTGGAAATAATCATTTGAGAAGTCAAGGCAGTATTTTATAAGGGCAAAAATTCAGAGAAAAGTAGACATTTTATTTCACGCTGCATCAAATTAGGACACTCGAGGGAGTTGGTTTCTCTGACTCTGCCTCGGCGCAGTGTGCCATAGTAGGTGGTCGTGAGTCTGAGCGGTTGTAATTTAGTGAGTCAGCTGATGTTTTGTTCCTGCTTTTCTTTACAATAGCCAGAATCTCATTTTCACTTACGTGTCCCAAGATGATTTGACTGCAGTATTTTACTCCCTCTAGTCCCACATTATACAGACATCATGTGCTTCCATAGACCTCACAAGATTAGGCCCAACATTTACTAAAGTAGTGGACAGGGAGTTATTCTATATCACACTATTAAGACGTTTCCATGTAGCCTTAAAGGGGAAAGTCGGTATTTTTCAATCTGGATCCTTTTTCCCATGTTTATGACTAGTGGGGGCAACAATTCCACAATGTTCAGGGTTGGAAACTAGCACCGGTCTCCAGCCAAATGCTGGTCAAATTTGGAAGTGGCGGCTGGTAGATTTTGAAATCTACCAGGTGGACAAAAAAGTATATATCCAACCGGGTGTTGTCATACACTTATAATAACAATCTGAGTCTGTCAGTGGCAAAAACATTTCATTTTAGTGGACTTAGCGTTAGATTGACCCCACGCAATTGTCCTTGCAGCTTGTTTCGCGGCTGCCGGTTACAGCGATACTGCACCAATTTAAAAGAAATGTTGTCCATATTAGTCAATTAGACATAAAAACATGTGAAAATAGAGTCTTAGCTTGTCTCATTGTTACTGTCAGCTTATTTTAATATGTCTTGTATTTCATTTTAGCAGACTTGGTTCTATATTTTGTGAAATCTCTATATAAATGATTTTTTCACACAGGCTTTTTGCGACCCCTTTTGTTATCCTTTTGTTTCCTAGCACACACCATTATAGGAAATTTCTTGTCACACAATCGTGTATATTAAAAAAAAAAAAAAGTATCTTATGCACCATTCACCTCCTCTGCATCACCAACCCTCCTCTAAAATGTAATTTTTTAACTTGTTTATTGCCTCATCTGTTCTTAAACTAACAACTTTGCACTTGCTTATCTTTCCTGGGTGGACAATCATACAGTGCAAAAACTGGTAGGTGATCACATGATTTAGTAGCCCACTTTGAACAGTACTCACCACCACATTTCATGTAATACTGGTAGAGAAGAAGAAGTTGTGTGACCGTACTGTGCTCCAGACTCAACTCTGGCTTGGCAGTTATCCTAAATGTCCCAGGAGGCTGATAGCGAAGTGTAGATTCAGAGCATTGATTGCAGAAGTCCAGCAAATTTCCCAGCTCAGTAAAGTGAGACCCTGTCGATGATTTTCTTCACTATTTCACATATTGCTTTTTTTTCCCCCGTCTGTCAGCGGTGCAGAGAAGGCTGCCAGCGAGATTGCATCACTGCATTAAGTCATAGGGAATACAGATACTGCAGGAAAAGTAGAGGCAGAGTCTGAAAAACTGTTGAAATCCTCTTTATATTTGCTGACAGCATAGCAACTATATGCAGAAACAGCTGGGTGTAACTTAAGTAACCTTGTGTCTCTCTTATCAAACCTATTAATTCATGATGGAATAAACCCGTTTAAACAAAAGCCTGTACCAAGCGGCATGAATTATTGTATGATAAGAGTTTTTCTTTGAAATTATATTTAGTTTTATTTCATTCGGGCAGCTTTAAGCATGGCAAACAGGTTTTCAGCATGTAGCTTAATATAATGCTCAAGGAGATATGATTAATCCTCCTAAACATGCCCACTCCGACGTGACATTTAGCCTAATGATGTTGTCCACAGAAGATGTTGCACATCCTGAAGAAGTGTTATTTGCTATGACAGTGATGTTAACAGCAGGGAATCTAAACTAGACTACAAGCTGTTGACTTGAATCAGGGTTTCAGCTGTGCGTTATGAACATCATGTGAATTTTGCGGATACACATTAATGTAGAGGTTGGACAGTATTTATTCTTCATGCACACAGCAGTCTGGACAGATGCTCTGCTGTCACTCAGTGATGGTTTCCTCTTGATAAGAGCTATCAGACATGTCTATTCACATCCTGTGATTAGATGGAATTGAGTCAGTGTGTGGGTGTGTGTGCAGAGGCGTCATGCTCGTTAAAGTCATTTTTATTGTATTTTATATTTGATTTTATTACTATTATTTTTATTATTTTATCCTTTATTTAACCAGAAAGGTCCCATTTAGATAGAATATCTCTTCTGCCAAGGAGTCCTCGTCATAATATGTAGTTTTGATAATGTAGTTATGATGATTTTATATTAAGAGTGAAACATATTCTTCTAATTAAGTCATAGATCATACCTCAAAAAGTCACACACACCCTCTTTCCCTGTTTCCTCCAAAAGTTGCAGGATGAAATCGGTTGGCAGATGTATAGTAGGCTACAGCTTAATGATGAGCTGCTGAAGTGGTTAGTGGTTTGTTGTAGAGCAGCAATCCCTTTTTCCAAACATGTGAAAATTAAATGCAATTAGTTATACACACTTAAGCCGCCCAGACATGATCAGCGGTAAAATCGCTATCTATTTTCCTATGGGTAGAGCTCGAAATTGCCACCGAGCGTTGCGCTCAAAGTTCAGATTATTTCAGCTTTGACCTTGGTTGCCACTGACCTTTCAAATCGCAACCAATGAGATAGCAGCTGCAACTTTTGTTGTTGCCTAGAAACAGTGAATGGTTGAAGCTTTAATTGAGAAATATAGGCAGTTTGCTTTGCAAGATAGTTGGCTAGCTAAAGTTAGTAGCCATCCCTCTATCCGGTTGTGTTTCCTTCTGGTTCGCCAGTCATAGCATCGCATCGCATCCTATTTAGTATTGGTATAGGAGAGCTGTGTGAATCTTATGCCAGTGCCACTATAACCACTATCACAGGTTATAGTTAACAAAACACTGAATTCCATATATCTACATCTTTAGATCTTTTTCAAGAAACATGGCAGCAGTGTAAAACTCAGTGTCATTTTCGATAACCATAACAGCACAAATACTTGACTTGAAAATCTCTAAATAAATATACAGTGTTTACCCTGATGTAAAGTGGGAGATTACGGAGATACAAAAACTGATTTAATGAAGTATTAAAATAACACCCCTGAAGTCTTTGAATATAGAAAATTGCAGAAAATTGCATCATTATTTTCTTTCTTTTCCTGGGTACGGATCCCCATGACCCCCGCTCTAATTGTGCCCCCCCAGAATTTTTGGCTTGCATGACGCCGCTGTGTGTGTGTGTGTGTTTCCTCATTAGTTCTTTGTTTCAAGAAATGCAGGTACTCATTGTGGGATCATCTTTTAGCCCACCATCAGTCAACACTTTGTAACTTTCTGCTTTCCTGCGCTATTTTCTTTTCCAAGTTTATTTTGGCAAATCAACGTGACCATCATTTTAATGTGTTTAAAAGACTTTCTTTGCTTTTCTTCTAAGTGGAATCAGTCATCCCAGATGAGATAGGAAGCATATTTTGGGTTATCCAATTGAAAGTAATTTGGCATCAAAGAGGGAGACAGAAGGAAGTGAGTCTGTTTCTCTGCATTGTTTTGCCCAATTATGATCAAAACTGTATCATCACTGGACCTTTTAGTACACTCGCAACAAAACCCTCTAGTGCCACCATCAGGCCAGTGTTGAATGAAGACCCATTATACTTTTAAAACACAATCTGTGTTGCACCACCATTACTCCAAACTCACATTTTGACCTGTAATTCTTGACGCTCATGTTTCATCAAACAGTCTTATGTTTTATTCAAAGTCTAATCAAGTAGATATTTATGTGATTTCATCAAAGTTTGAAAGAAAGTTTGCATGTTCCACTCTGCAAAGATGCTATAAAACAATGACATGGTGGACAAAATGAACATATTTCAGTCCCATTTATACTATTTTCATCAGAAAAACTAAAACATTCAGAGCACAGGACTGACCACAGGCTTAAATATAGTAAAACATGAAATCCTAAATGTCAGAGATATGCTGAAAAGGGAGTGATGGGTGGATTTTTGTTATGATAATATCAGATAATCATATTTAATATGCTGTTGTATTCTTATAATAACTTCTATTATATCTTTACTATACTTTTTTGTGTAACTTTGCCACTAGAAGTAGGTCTCCCAGCAGATTCCTGTTGCTAGCTGGAGTGAGGCCAGAGAGGGACCATAAGGATCCTCTCCATTAGTTGGAGAAAGGTAGCCAAAAAGCCCATATGTTATAACTTAAGACTTGTTTTTCACTCTGAACAAAGACATTCCATACGATTTTATCACATTTGCGCATCTGACTATGAAAGCGTTGTGTCTGCATATTTTTAAGAGATCCATGGGATGTCATCCAAATGATAGAGGTGGTAATAATTTTATTTTATTTTTCAGATTAATTGTGAAGAGAAATAATACATCTAAGCAGATGGGAACTTTTGGCGGGGGAGCCTTAGGGAGAAACTTTCACCCAAACACCCAGATGCAATGTGGAAGACGAACCGAGCGCCCCGTGTTTATTCATTCGTTCATTGCTGCTGCACTTTACATGAGGATTTCTGTACTCTTGTTGTGGTGCCAACCCGTAACATTTATAATAATTGGTCTTGTTCATGAATCACAATGGAAGCATTTCGAAAAGATTATGAGTTTCCCATAACAACGAGTGAATAGCTAAAGCGTTCCTGCAGTTGTGTCGGGCACATCATTTATTGCAAACCATCTGACTGTGACTCAGTTTGCAGCGAAGACAGAAGCCCATATCTCTACCATCTTTCCTCCAATAATGAAAAAATGCTCAATGTGTAAACAAGCCTCATCTCACCTGTGTGCAGTGAACTAAGCTGGATGCATTATTGCCTGTTGCTAAGTTGCAGCTGTATTGTTGTTTTGGATTAGCTTTGTGTCCAACGCTGTTGTGTTGTGCACGGCTGAGGCTTATAAATTGCCATTGCTTGACTGCTTTGGCCCATTAGGAGGTCTCAGTGTAGCTGTTATTTGTATAGCAAGCTGAGCTTAAGGTCTTTATCATTTACGTGAGGACAACCTCAAGTCACTGTAGAGAGGCTTTACTATTTATTTGGCAGATATTTTTTCAGTCTAACTCCTCCGTACTCCTGTCAACAGAGTAAACAAAGCACAGTTGTCTCCCAGACAGTCACAGCATTTTTTATTAGCAGCAGCAGCACAGCTTGATAATTCCAGGCTATCACAACATCTGAAGTCCCTCTGTATGCTTCTGTCAGTGTTTCCTTTTCTTTTTATTTATGGCCTTCAAACGTCTAATCCTTGTCCTCTGCAGGGTAAAGCTGGGCCCTTTGGGGTTTTAATGACATGTTGACACTTGGAATTTATGATAAATTATTGCTTCACAGAGGTACATTTATTAGAATATGACAGAATATACACAGTATTCATTCAGGTTAATTGACTTTTAGACTGGCATGGGCAGGGATTGGTGTGATGTGTATATAATAAAAGCACACCCACACTGTCAGTCACAAATACCTCCATGTGATTTCCTGTCATGTTCAATTATACAGTAAATTACACATAAAAGCATGTCATAGCAAAACTTAACCTCAGTCTCAGTCAACAATTAGTCTAATATGTCGTGAAATCGACAGGACACCAGGGCTGCAGGTGGAGATTATTCTGTTTATTCTCAATACTGTGACAGCTGAAAAACTAAATATATTCCATTCATAGAGATGCAAAAGAGAGACATATAACTCTACACATGTACAGTATATGTGCTGGTTATATCAGCACATATATTTGCACTAAGTAAATGATGATTAATTGGTAGTGATAAACCTCCAAGTCAACAAAAAAATTACAGCTGTGATAATCTGTCCTTTTTTTAAGCAAAAATGCCACATTTCATGATTGCAGGTTCCCAAATGTGCTGTGTTTCCTCGTCTTTCTCTCTATAGTGAATTGAATATCTGTAGTTTTTTTTAAAACAAGACATTTAATGAAATCACGTTGGGCTCTAGGAAATCCTGATTTTTCACTGTTTACTGATGATTCATAGACTGAAGAATTAATTGATTAATTAAGGAAATAGATTAGTCAGTAATGGGAATGATCATTAGTTGCAGCCCTAGATTGAGTAGTGAATTATATATAAAATTCTGCACACACATCTGAGCAGAAAGAGACACTTTGTTTTGGGCAAGCCAATGTTGGTTCTGCAAAAATCAATGCCCAAGATTGTCTTGTCAAGAAATAAATAAAGAATAAGTAATAGTTATGATTTTTTTTCTTTCAATCTTTATTGAAAAAGCCTTCAAATATACAAACATTACAGACATGCATTCAACATAATGGTACAGAGAAACAAATTATGAATTAAAATAATTACATTTAAAATTATAAAATAGAATTGGGATAAATAAACAAGAAAAAGAACATACGTTATTCTTCTTTAAAGAGTTCACCATTTGACAGTTTTATTTATACTTTTTTTTAGTGTTTATAAATTGTTGAGTCTTTATATATTCTTTAAATTAATTTAAAAAATCTTCTGAAATTGGAGGTAACTTTTGTTGTTTTGTATTTATGTACGTAAAATTGACCATATATAATCGATAAATTTACAGTTATGTTTATCATGTTCAAAATGTATAATGATATTTAAACTTAATTTTGATATTATTAGTTTTACACAATACATCATATTTAATTTGAGTCCAAAAAATAACAGAAGATTCTGGTTCATCATTGCAACAATTATATTGGTTTTCAATAAATAAAAATGTTGAGGAACATAGATTTGCTGGATATATATTGTGTAAAATTTTGATGTGTGCTTCTTTAATATTATTGGTAATATATAGAATGTATATATATTTATATTATATATTTTATGCATAGCCATGCCCTGTATAAAATGTTCCTCTAGAAGTAGTTTTCCTTCTTTCAGTGTATTTATTATGTATATCTTTACTGTTGCATTTCATAGCTATGAAATTTCACTTGCAAGGTCAGGAAGGAAGCGGTCATACATGAAACTGATAATATGACTGTCAGGTAATCCCTTCTTGAAGTGGTGTTACAACCGTCCCCGGTCTCCCCTATAGTTTGTCTGCAGTTACAACCGTCCCCGATCTCCCCTATAGTTTGTTTGCTGTTACAACCGTCCCCGGTCTCCCCTGTAGTTTGTCTGCAGTTACAACCGTCCCCGGTCTCCCCTATAGTTTGTTTGCTGTTACAACCGTCCCCGGTCTCCCCTATAGTTTGTTTGCTGTTACAACCGTCCCCGGTCTCCCCTATAGTTTGTCTGCAGTTACAACCGTCCCCGGTCTCCCCTACAGTTTGTTTGCTGTTACAACCGTCCCCGGTCTCCCCTGTAGTTTGTTTGCCGTTACAACCGTCCCCGGTCTCCCCTATAGTTTGTTTGCTGTAACAACCGGAGGAGTTTTTATTTTTTTTCCTTTTCTTCCTTTTCCTCATAACAAAATAAAATAAAATGAAATATGGATAAAACAAAATGGAGAGAAAAATAAATTAAAGAAAGAAAAAACAAATAGAGAAAATAAAGAAAAATAAACAAATAAATAAACAAATAATTAAATAAATTAAAAAGAAAGAAATATATAAAAATAGAAATAAAGAAATAAAGAAAGAGAGAAAAATAAATAAATAAAAAGACACTGTTTCACTAAAGACACCAGTCATCTATTACTGCATGTGTGTTTAACTGTCTCAAAGATGGTAGCCAATCAGAAGCCAGGACTCTGACGTGGCCCCGCCCCCTTTACCTCTAGCTCATCATACTTCCGCGTCATTGTCCGCGTTACCAGGGCGACCGCTGAGCGCCGTCACCGGTTGGCGGAGCCGCTACGACGTCACCGCAGATACCGGGATTTCCTCTCTCCGTAGGGCTCCGTGCTGTGTGACGGTGTGTGACGGTATGTGACGGTGGACCGGAGCCTCTGACTCGGCAGCACGTTACTGTAGACACGTGAGCCGTCAACCGGGCTCATCTAGCGTGTTTCCTCCCCGGGTTTTCATCTGAGACCGGTCCGCTGCTGGAGGACATGTGTCTCTGTCTGTCTCTGTGGAAGAGAAGTTAACATGGTGAACATCCTCCTCTGCGTCTCCTGCTCATAAACACCAGATCTGTTCTGCTGCTAAGGGCGACCTGACATGTAAGTTTGTTGTGAATTAAAACTTAATTTAGCCATAAATACCTTCACACTGCTGTAGTAGTAGTTGTAGTAGAAGTTGTGTCATGATGATGAGACAAAATTAAAGTGATTGTAAAGTAAATTAACCAGGAAATTAGACAATATCAGCTAAAAATAGTTTGAAAACTTGAGCAAAAAGTTGTATTTGTCAATTAAAGTGATGACAAAGTAGTCCCTTGGTTTATAAAGACAGAAATGGTGGGAAATAAATGAATAAATGTCGACTTGAATGTGAGTTTGTTGTCAATTAAAACTTATTTTAGCCATTATACCTTCACACTACTACACAGCTGCTGCTGACAATCTGTAATTGTAGTAGGAGTTGATGATGAGACGGATTGAAAGTGATTTGATGAAGTAAATTAACCAGGAAATTAGACAAAATCAGCTAAAAAATAGTTTGAAAACTTTAACAAAAAGTTGTATTTGTAACTTAAAGTGATGACAAAGTAGTCCCTTGGTTTATAAAGACAGAAATGGTGGGAAATAAATTAATAAATGTCGACTTGAATGTAAGTTTTTTTGTGAATTAGCCATTACCTTCACACTACTACACAAGAAGTTGTGTCATGATGATGAGACAGATTTAAAGTGATTTGATGAAGAAAATTAAACAATATTAGCTAAAAAATAGTTTGAAAACTTGAGCAAAAAGTTGTATTTGTCACTTAAAGTGATGACAAAGTAGTCCCTTGGTTTATTAAAAAACATCTTAAAGACAGAAATGGTGGGAAATAAATTAATCTGTTTTCAAAACTGCACTTCAATGTCAGTTTGTTATGAATTAAAACTTAATTTTAGCTATTATACCGTCACACTACTGTAGTAGTAGTTGTAGTAGAAGTTGTGTCATGATAATGAGACAAATTTAAAGTGATTTTAAAGTAAACTAACCAGGAAATTAGACAATATTAGCTAAAAATAGTTTGAAAACTAGAGCAAAAAGTTGTATTTGTCTCTTAAAGTGAGTCCCTTGGTTTATAAAAAACATCTTAGAGACATAAATGGTGGGAAATAAATTAATAAATGTCGACTTGAATGTAAGTTTGTTGTGAATTAAAACTTAATTTAGCCTTCACACTACTACACAGCTGCTGCTGATATAGTTGTAGTAGAAGTTGTGTCATGATGATGAGGCAGATTGAAAGTGATTTGATGAAAGGAGATTAGACAATATCAGCTAAAAAATAGTTTGAAAACTTGAGCAAAAAGTTGTATTTGTCACTTAAAGTGATGACAAAGTAGTCCCTTGGTTTATAAAGACAGAAATGGTGGGAAATAAATTAATAAATGTCATAGTAGTAGTTGTAGTAGAAGTTGTGTCATGATGATGAGGCAGATTTAAAGTGATTGTGAAGTAAACTAACCAGGAAATTAGACAATATTAGCTAAAAATAGTTTGAACACTTGAGCAAAAGTTGTATTTATCACTTAAAGCGATCACAAAGTAGTCCCTTGGTTTATAAAAAACATCTTAAAGACAGAAATTATGGGAAATAAATTAATAAATGTCTGTGATGTGTTTTCAAAACTGCTCTGCTTACAGAGGCAGTATTGATTATATTTTAATCTTGATCTTTTTTGGAAGCACTGATGGGGAAACAAAACATCCATATCTCTGTTTACTTAACTTTGCTTATACGGGGCGCTGTACTTATTAACTTTCTCTGCCCCAAATTCTAGTTTTGACCTTTATCAGTTGGTAGCCTTTTTTTTTTCTGTGTATTTTCGGTCACTGGTTTGGCAGATGAAAGTGATCGGCAGTGTTCAGAAATCTCTATTATTTGATGCTGAAACACTGGTTTGGAGAAAGACATTACATGAAAAGGGTTTGTCTTATTATTTGTTATTTTTGAGTTATCAAATTTATGATCCAAGTGGAAACATACAAGCTAATTTTGAGCAGAAAAGGCTGTTTGGGAGGTTTTGTATCATCAGAGAATCTGGTTATTTGTACTCATAAAGCTAGTTTCTTGTATTGTATACTGGTTTTAAACTGACCTGATCATTTAGGGCTGCAACTAATGATTATTTTCATTGTTGATTAATATGTTGATTATTTTCTCGATTGATCGATTAGTTGTTTTGGTCTATAAAATGTCAGAAAATGGTTAAAAATATTGATCAGTGTTTCCCAAAGCCCAAGATGACATCGTCAAATGTCTTGTTTTGTCCACAAACTCAAAGATAACCAGGAAAATATTCACATTTAAGAAGCTTGAATCAGATATATATTTTTTTTTTCTCCAAAAATTACTGAAGTTGATTATCAAAATAGTTGGCGATTAATTTAATAGTTGACAACTAATCGATTAATCACTGCAGCTCTACGCACAATGTGAATTTTGTTGTGGGGAACAAAACCTGTGTATGCTGAAAAAGATAATTGTGTGTGTTGTTACTATTTAAAGGATAAGTCTGGTAATACTTACTTAACAGAAACCCACACAATGAAGTATTTGCATCTGATCTGCTGCATGTTTACTGACAGTTTGTTGTTGCTATCCAAACCTCTCCACCCAGTTCTTGACTATAATGAATGGCAAGCGATCTTTCCTTAAAGCTCTGAAGTGTTTCACACCCATATGACAAACTTCGCATGATAAAGGCACAGGAGAGGCTGCAGAAGGAAAACACAAAACATCTTTTCATGCTTTTCCTCAGCCCCGGCGTTCGGTTCTCATCACACTTTTACACTTATACAGTGACTATTTGTTGCAGTGTGTTTCTCATCAGAACTTTGCTGTATCCATGTCTGTTATGCAACTCTGTTTGTGCTCTATCTGTATTGAATCTGATCATTGACCACGTTCTCAGTCAATCTGCACCCCGCACGCGGCCTGGCCGACCTTGTCACGGGGCTTTGCCATAGGAGGGATCAGTAACAGTGTGTACGGACACACTGGCAGCTCAGATGTCTGCCCCCGAGCTCATGCAGGCTGCAGGCAGGTCGTCTTTAAATAGATAAGCACTTTAGTTGTATGCCAAAGAGGGGCCTTGACCTCTGTACAAGGTGGCTTTTCAAGTCTATCTGCGTCTCAGAGGGTGATTCAGCAAAAAAACGCTGCTCCTCTCTTATACTGTAGCTCGACAGAACAGGCAGATTACAGTGTTTCATTCTTCCTTTTGCCTCTGAGAATTCGGCTGAAATGACAGATGGGGAATGTTTTTCTTCAAGAAAAAAAGCAGAAGCATATCAGGAAATAATAGTCTGCTGTATATTGTGTATCACAGCATTGCAGCAGATTGGTGCAGCTGTGTAATGATGGTTGTTTTCCATAGGGATGCACTGATATCGGATATCGGGTCAATACTACCTCAAATAGCTGGATCGGGTGTCATGACAATGAGGCTATCTATTGAAACCAACTCTATGTTTACATACTATATACATTATATACTGGATTTTTAATTCCTCTTTAAGTTTTGACCAATTTGTTGCTGCATTTAAAAGGTTTACACTTCAATTGTATTAATTCCTGGTATTTTACCAAGTTTTTAAATTAAAATTTACGATTTATTTTTTTAATAATAAATAATTTAGTCAATTTATATCTATGTATTTATTTTTTATATTTTGTTTTACAAAGTTAGAAAAATATGTTTAAATCAAGCCTGATGTTGCCTTAAAACATATAAAATAACGATCCCAGTCACTTCTACACAGTGAAGCATACAGCTTAATTAATTAAGCGCTGGTATCGGATCGGTACTCCGTATCAGCCGATACCCAAAGCCCAGGGGTCGCTATGAAAAAGTTGAATTGGTGCATCCCTAGTTTCCAATAGCGCTTAAATGATTAATCAATCTGCTTCGATTCTAATTATAGAATAATCATTTAAATATTTTTTTAAAGTAAAACTTGAGCTCATTGGTTTGCTTGTCTTACATAGTAGTGCTGTTAACATATTTGGATATTGGATTATTGGTCGGACAAGACGAGAAAGTTAAAAACAAGCCCCTTGGCATTGCTGATGGCATTTTTCACTATATTCTTATCTAATTTTAAAAAGGCAATCTTGAAGATTTTCATTTACATAAATGTCTGTTAAGTCTATTTATAGCCGAATGAGGTAACACAATGTTGATTAAGCCTATGACCCGATGATGAAAGTATTGCAATAGCCTATTTATATATTTGCAGTATTGTGAACTGGGTGTGTGTGGTGACATTCCTGGGGAAAAAATGCTGTTTTTCTTCATTGTATACACACAAAAACTGTAACTATGCACACGATTCTGAAAACTTGAAGCTCATGTATGAACAACAAGACTCTAGTCTGCTAAACGCTGAGCACCAATCCGTTGTTTACACTCAAATACATCATCTAAATCAACCAGGACTGAAATCTTAAGGATTGCCCCTTTCAAAGCCCACATTAATAATTTATTAATCAAGAGGATAATCTGCAGATTAATCAATAATGAAAATCGTGATTACGTCTCTGCAGATCTCTGACGTATTCAAATGTAATCAGATCTCGGAGCTTTCTCAGAAGCTAATAACAAAACCAGACAAGTAGGAGTTAGAGGTTTTTTTATCTGCAGTGACTTTACCAGGTACCAATGGGTGAATATGTGTAGTTGTATATTTGCAGGCTGTTGTCACACGTCCAAAATGTATTTGTGATTAATGTAGTTTTACTGTTCTCTCCCCAGAATGTCTGCCATGTTCTCTGATGCCCTCATAGCAGCCGGGCGGGTGGAGGGCCTGCCGCTCTCCTCCCTGCCACCGCTACCAGAGCTATCGGAAGAGGAAGCATCGTCGGAGAGGGGGCCAAGGAGACGAGGCCGCTACCGGCAAAGCCTGCAGCTTTTAAAGCCCTTCAGGATAACACACAAGTAAACAAAAAAATGTTTTTTAAGTTCATGTGGCGACTCTCTGACAGTGAGACAGATAAAGGCGGACGGTTTTAGGCTGGCACACACTGACAGACAGATACCTATTTAGAGACACAAGAGTTCACGTTTTGTTGTGTTTACTGCTTGATGTGTTGACTGTTAGGCAGTAGCAGGAGGCCATGATAAGGGATGGGAACTTATCCCCCAGCGACAGACAGCACCATGTTTGAACATACGCCGACTGATAAACTGCCCCTGAATGTTTTTTCGCTGCTCTCTCAGATTTCTGTGAAGAGCGTGCAAATGACTGTTCAAACACTGCAGGCATGATTCACCTTTCATTGACGCTGGCGCCTCTTCTTTCTGGCCTATGTGGGCCTGCTCCCCCCCCAACATAGCACCTCTGTGTACGCCTGCTCTTTTAAACATCTCAACCGTTTCCATGTCTTCTCCTCTATTCCAGGCACCAGCACCCAGTCGATAACGCCGGCCTCTTCTCATTTATGACTCTGCACTGGCTCTCCCCGCTGGCACTGAAGGCCTACAAGGCATCCAGCTTGTCTATAGATGACGTGTGGGGACTGTCTTGCCACGAAGCCTCTGAGATCAACTGCCAAAGGTGAGGTAGCTGTGGCACCGGCTGAGGTTTTGCCTGATGAAAGTGACCTGCGGTTTTCAGAAAATGTGATGCTGAAACACAGTATTAGGCTGAGCCATGAAAAGGGTTTGACTGCAGGTGAGGTTATTTGTGGTTATTTGTTATTTGCGAGTTGTCAAATTTATGATCCAAGCAGACACGTACAAGCTCATTTTGAGCAGAAAAGGCTGCTTTTTCCTCTTTAAAAGATAAGTCTGCCGAATCTTATTTAACAAATCCCATGTAAACACCAAACTACCACAATGAATGGGTTCTACTAACAAGTATTGCGTGCGTATCCAAAGCCTGATACAGCTTATTCCTCTGTGCCATAGACTTCCAAATAGGGCTGTCAATTAAAATATTTAATCACCATTAATCCCATGGTTGTCCTTGATTAATCGCAAATTAATCACATATATATTTGTGACGCATTTTTACAGATTTATGTCCATTGGGAGTGAAGCTAAGAGCCCCAGACAGGCTGGTGAAGGTGAAAAAAACTGAGAGACAGACTAATGCAGAGTAGAGTTAGTTTTGATCTTTTCATGTGATTTGTTGTTGACAATAATAAAAGTATAGAATAGTGCTTTATCCTTTCCGTGCAGTGCAAACAGCAGACTGCACATCTATCTTCATTATAAGCTCAGACAACTAGCAGTCAAGGGCTGGAATGCTTCTGTGTTTTCATTTAGTTTGAGCTAACTTGATTAAACTCATCTTTTGAGTCAGGACACCTCTACAAGGCAGGCTAATACTGTAAGAACCTGCTTTAGTTGATATTGTATATGAGCGTTGCAAATCCCCGTTCTAATTTGCAAATAATCAAATTACTAATTAACATGTAGTGAACTGGGGACTTCTTGGGCCCCTGGGCGGTTGCCTGTTTTGCTTGGATGGTAATTCATATTTGGTGGAAATGCATTGCTGTGCAATTTACAGTAGTGGAATATTCAGTGTGACTGCTAGTTGAAGCAAAGTCAAAACGGTGCTATAATCCTGTAAATTAAATGGTCATGTTTTGTAATGTAGACACACATTATGAAACAAAGAAGGATCCATTTAAGGTAAAAACAAAAAGTCCTGTTTTTTGTTCCAAACGCCCAGTTGAGCTTGTTGGGTGTATTCAGGTAAACTGATCTACATCACGCTGCTTCGCTCTCACACTGTAAAGTCACTGGGATTATTTTTTTCCTTTTCTAAACAAACATTGAGAAACCTTCTTTGCTTGCTCTGCCCTACAAGTTCAAAGTTGCATTCTCAGCACAAACACGTGATTCCCTGCCATGTAAACAACTGTCTAGGATTGTGTACGTTTGCTCAGCCTTGTGCGGTGAGACTTAACTGATGACTGGACATCCAGGCTTTCTTTACCAACGCAGGAACGTGGTGCTGGGATGGGTGGCTGCTAAGAATAGCAGGGATTAGAGATTACAGTGAGAGTTAGTGCCTGACTTTGGTGGTTATGTCATTAACTCCTCTACCTGTGATGAACCATGTCTCGCTGTCACATTCATTAGCTGTCCTTGGCTGGAGCCAGGCTGGAGCAGACCAGGATATTTGCCTGCCAAACCACATCCTTCTAGTGATGTACTAATTCTATGATTTGAACAACAAAGACTCACAATAATCGTATTAGTGGGCATTTAGTGTTTACTGCTCACTGACAGGAAAACCAATGCTTTTTCCATTACTCAACTGCTGTCGAGTCATGGCGCCATGACTTGGCAGTATAGACTATTTGAGGAAGTTCACTCTTGTATCTGGTGACAACTGTGTGGCTCACGGCCTGGAGGTTTAGTGCTGCTGCTGCTGCTGCTTTGTGTGCGCTAAAGAGCACATAAAAGGGAAGCAGCAACGGAGCACAAAGCTATCACACTGGCACGGGTGGGCGACAGTGTGTATGAGTGCCGTAAGAAGACGGAAGGTCTTTATTTTGTGTTTACATAGCAAGAACAGTTACGCAACCCCCGACGCAAAGCAGAGATGATGGCGAGAGAGGGGAGGAATGGGAAAAAGCACCCTGGGAGAGTTGACACTTGTTGGTGCTCAGTGAGGTGCGAACCTTGAACGCGATGTCCTCGCCAGCACACCCTCGAAACATCAGCTTCGCTTGCCATCTGGCAAACTGAGACGATGGCTGTTAGGAACAGTTCAGTTCATGTTTAAAAGCGAATCCATCCTCCTTTGGATCCCTCTCTGTTGCCCCGGTGCTCTCATTTCCATTTATGTGCGTGATGCTGCACACACTTAAAGATCTGCTATTGAGTTTTTAAATCTTTCAAATTGTGCTAAAGGAACAGTGTGTAATTCATAACAATGCCTTCAGTAGTGTACAATCACTTGAAACTAAGAATCATTGTGTCTTCGTTAGCTTAGAATGAGCTCTTCATATCTACATAGGGAGCGGGTCCTCTTCACGGAGTCCGCCGTGTTGCTCCGCCATGTTTCTACAGTACAGTACGGACAAACCAAACACGAACACATTTTTACGTTACCTGAAGGCCACCGTAGTTCTCCGAGCCGCAGAGTGCAAAACCGTGGTACCACCAGCCGCCGTCTGACTTCCTCCTCCTAAAGTAGTGTTATTACAGTAAGGATGATCTCTGAGCGAGTCGGACGGCGTTACCACAGTTTTACACTCGGTGGCTCACGTTACCGCAGTCTTGAACAGGGAGGAGTGAGCGGAGGGATACTCAGTCGGTTGCAATCTGCAACCACACGACTAGATGCCACCAAATCCTACACACTGTACCTTTTAATTATGATGATGATATATAGTGTAGTAATATTTACCATTATGCAGGTATGTTAAAGTGAAAAATGTATCTTGTTTTTCTGCTCTTTCAGTACATTAGTCTCTGCTCCTTTCTTTGTCCACTGATGGGATTTAGCCACACGAAATGTGTTACTCACACAGAAGTCTCATTACCGGTGACTCAGGCTGCGCTCTGTGCAGCTATTGGCCTGCCATTAATTGTAATTTCTCACATTCAACGCCATTTGACTTCAAGTAGTAATTATCGGGCTGTGTGAGAGTCTAGTTGGTTTAATGTTCTGTCTATCTCTGATACGTTTTTAATAAAGTCATTAGGACGTAAATTACTTTCTGCAGCTGCTTTATAGACTCATAAGCAGTGATGCATTTGGCCAACAAGATATTTTACCCTCTTCAAGGGGCATTATACAGCAATAAAAGCACATTAGCACATCTTTGGTAACATGTTTGGTCGTACCTTTCTCAGTCTAATTATGTGATGCATCATCCGTGATTGTATATTGTAGGTCACCTTTACATTATTATCAGCCGAGCTGCCTTCATTTTTCTTTTGTGATTTCTAACTGCCTGCCAGTTTATATTCCCCATTGTGCTTTTTGGGCAGTCTGATAAATTGGAAGTGCAACGCTACAGTTTTTAATCAACTTAATTTAAGGAAAGTATTCTTCTCACTTATGATAATTTTGGCCTTAAAAAATGCCAACTTTTGACTCCAGTTAATTGGTACTATAACGGCACTTTGCATAGCATTCATATTGCGAGAGTGGTGCAAATTACTTTGATTCATTGTTGAGACTCATCATTCAGTAAATGAAGTTCAATAGCGATGTAATGATGTTTGGTTGAGCTGTGAGTTCATAAAGCTTGTCATCGTGGTTTCCGGTTCCAGACTCGAAGCGTTGTGGCACGACGAGCTGAAGAGTCGAGGGCGAGAGGGAGCATCCCTGACAAGAGTCTTCTGGAGGTTCTGCCAAACCCGCATGCTGGTGGCCATCGTCTCCCTCCTCCTCACAATGGTGGCTGGCTTCGTCGGGCCCGTGAGTGCCGTCCAAATCCTCCTTTTCCCTTTTATATTCCACTGATTCGGCTAATATGCCTTTCAGCATGGTCGCTGGCTAGGAGTCCCAAGTGTATTTTCTGAAAATCGCTTGATCCCGTTTCACGCTGGTGTGGAAATTGAAATGAAAACATACTGGGAGATTACAGAGCTTTAGATAGCGAAACCCATATTAATGCCATAGATTAGCTGGTTTGTATCCAGTCACGCTTTTGGCTTTAGATTTCCCTCCAAAAAATGCCCATAGATGAGCATCAGACCACAGAGAGATTCAAAGTGCAGATATTTATAAACATTCCTTATCAGAAAATGTCAAATAATCACCTTTTAGACTGGACTGAAATGTTAAATAACCACCTTAAACTAAAGGGTAATTTACGTTTGGAATTCCCAGGTTATGATATTTCTGAGTCGGTCCCATTGTTCCTTGTTGCTCTGAGCTGTTTATTTTAATGTCACGTTATGTGTACACTACACTACGTGCTTGTTTCTACCCACAACTAATAGCATTAACTGGATTTAGCTCTTACACAATGACTCATGTGTCTCACATTCCTGTCTGATTTATTTAGTACACTTGCTGACAAAGCTGTGTTGTATATATTCTTTCTGCAGTTTATCAATTTACAATCTTATTTCACATATTTGGCTCATGCCATCCCCATCGGGCCTTTCAATTGACAACCATTCTTCCCAGTTGCTTATTTTACTCCTATGATCTTCTCTCTCTCCTCTTCTCATTTGTAATTGATTCTTCTTCCCTGCTCTTCTTATCTCCATCTATGGCATTTCCTGAATTATACCCTCTCCTTTCTTTATCTCCTTGCTCTTTTTCTCCTGTCCCACTTTATCTCTCTCCATGTTTTTTTGCTTTTTCTCTGTGTTGTTTTCTGCTCATTTTTGTTCTGTAACTATTTCTTAACCTTCGTTCTCCGTCTTTGTCCCCAGGCTCTCCTGGTCCGAGCTCTGCTGGAGTATTCCCAGAGCTCAGTGAGCTGCGTGCCGTACGGCCTCTCTCTGGTAGCCGGGATCTTCCTCATGGAACTGATGCGCTCCTGGTCGTTGGCGCTCATGTGGGCCGTCAACTACCGCACTGCAGCACGCCTCCGTGGGGCAGCTCTCACTTTTGCATTCCACAAGATCCTCCGCCTACGCAGCACTAAAGACATCAGCCCGGGCGAGGTAGGTGATATAATCCTGGAGGGGACTCATCTCCAAATTAACTAAATCAGCCCTCGCTGCAGGGCACGACATGCAGATGATTGAGATGGATTTAATTTCTGCTCTTACACCAATTCTGTTCCGATCTCGACAAATCCCATAGCCTGAGGGAGGGGAGGCTGTCTAAGATTAGTCATTACACAGCTTAAGAGGAATCATTGTCCAACTAGTAAACGTGGGAATAATAACTGTATTTGTAAGATTGATTTTATAGTCTGAGCGGTGAAGTTTCAGTGTTTGAAAAGATTTAGTTCATTGTAGATTTTTAATGTAATTTTTGAATGTCTGTCTACCCAGCTGATCAACATCTGCTCCAGTGACGGCCAGCGGCTGTATGAAGCTGTGTCAGTGGGCTGCCTGCTGGCTGGGGGGCCCCTGGTGGGAATACTGGGTCTGGCCTACACTGCCTACTTCCTGGGCCCCACTGCTCTGCTGGGGTCAGCAGTTTTCATCCTCTTCTACCCTACCATGGTACGACTTCAGCTACAACAGCTGTAAAGCTGGGCATACACTGTAGGGCTGTAGACTGTTTCTGACCCGAATTTTGAGCCACCAATTCTCTCTGCAAAATGGACAAGCCATACTGTCCACGTCTTCCTAGCCACCTGCGAGTCCGTATATGCTGGCGCTTCTCTTTTTTTAGACGTATCAGCAGACTGGTTGGCCTAGATGATCAAGGCAGCACGTTTCTGCCTTGTTGGCATTGTGACCCGAACAGACCTCTGCCAGCAAACAAACTTTACCTTCCTCGGAGCTTTCAAACAAATCTTTATTTGACAACTGTCAACAGCCAGAACAGCCCGCAGGGGCTGACGGCCGTGTTTTTCTTTTCTATTTTACACGTACAGTGTGGGCACATAAATTGTGAGCTTTGGCTTTACATCGCAAACGATCTACTCGTACAATAGGAGTAGGAGTTACACAACCACATTTCTAAAATCGTACAGCGTATGCGCAGCTTAACTGTGAGACGGAGGAAGATTTGAGGCTGTTGTGCAATCTATTTCTATTACAGGCACACAAATTAGATTAGATTAATAACAACAAAAGACAACTGTCAGCGTTTTTATTATAGTGTAAATTGCTGTCAACGACAGAACATAGTTTCATTACAGACTTTTTAAAATTCACACCAAGTAATGATCACACTCATTATAGCAGGGACAAGCAGTTTAATTACAGACTTTTTAAAATTCACACCAAGTAATGATCACACTCATTATAGCAGGGACAAGCAGTTTAATTACAATCATTTCTAAAAGTTTTTACCAAAAGTTATTATCATACATTCTACAGCTGCGACAAGCAATTTCATTATAGGAATTTCTGAAAGTTTTTACCAAAAGTTAATGACCAGCAGAGACGTTATGCTTTATTGCTGACTCATTATTTTCTGAGCGAGAACTTTTCAAAATTTAGTTAGTGGAAGGCATAAGTAAAATCTTTACGTTAATTCATCCCGTTGAAGAGTACGACCAGCATCTTTTAAAAGCATCATAACTCCTTGGCTATCAATCACCTGTCAACTTTGTAGCTGTTATTTTCAAATTACACTCCGTCTAAGTCGGAGGCTGACAGCCGGAGACCCTGCTATTGATGTGAGAGGCATTTATCACTCCGGTCCCCCGGACAGGCCTGCAGCACGGCTAATGTGATTGTGTCTGCTTTCATTTCCTCCCCTGCCACTTATTCCTCTTGTCATCATTTCCTCTGTTCCCGTCTGGACAGATGCTCGCATCGAGACTGACGGCGTATTTCCGCAAGAAGTGTGTGACGGTGACTGACCGGCGCGTGAGGCTGATGAACGAGATCCTGGGCTGCATAAAGTTCATCAAGATGTATTGTTGGGAGGATGCCTTTGCTCAGAATATCAACAGTGAGTGGCTGTCATGTTCCCAAATGACTACAAAACAATATCATAATATTGTTTTGTAGCTTTCTAAAGGTGCAAACTTCATGCAATTAAGTTCTTTATTGGGCTTTTTATTCCCAACTCCCCCAGAATAAAGGGTCACCTCATTTGAACACCTGTCACTGTGGCAAATTAGTAAGTAAACGGTCAGTTTATCACCTGAAATTAGCTTATCCTCTTAGTGCACTGGCAAGATAACCGTGACCCTAAATCCATTTTCATTAGCTTGAGCCGTTTAAGTCTTTCCCTGTGCTATCCCCTATAATCAAGGCCAGTTTGAATCCCCTGGCTTCAAGGTTAATTTGCAAGGTGTTTGGGGGCCTTATGATACCTTGAATGACTGTCAAGGCTGCTCCACTTATCCATGAATTAGCGATGGCCTTTTCTCACGAGGCCCTCGCTGTAGGTTGTGGATAAGGATCATTTTCCACTTTTAATCATGCTTTAAATTAGCCAGGTGGGGCTCGTTTTCACTGCTGTCCTTTGATTACCTATTATAATGATAATTAATTGCCATTCAACGTAATGGCCAATGAGCCCTAAGAGTTACAGTGTCATTCCCTTCAATTACTATTGTTGTTAAATTGATGATCACAGTGTTTTTTGCCCGAGGCGTGTGACTTTTGCTTTGTAATCCGCGCAGAAAAACACACATAACATCCAAAGCGAATCCCGTGGAGAATAAAGAGGGAGTTCTCATATTTCACACACACACACACACACACACACACACACACCCAGTGCTGCTGGGTCTGAATTAAAGATGCACAAGCTTTTTGTTCCAGTGTTTGCACCCAGTGAACTGGGTGAACAAAGCAGCTAGCAGCGTGCATTTGGGAGATACAAATATGGAGGAAGGGGGGGGGGGGTAAGGATTTGGGTATTAGACTTGTACAGTTATCAAGGTTCAGCAGGTTTTGAAGCCCCTTTCATACCATGTATGGATGCGGGGCCCTCGTCCTCCCTCTTGTATCTATTTCTGTCCACTCACTGCGTTGTGGTTAGTGACTCTTATGGCGTTGTTGATGGAATGTTCACTCCCTTTGGAGTCACTCAACCTTTACTCTATTTTCTCTCTCGTTCTGCCCGTCTTTGCCTCTTTATCATCTCTCTCACTCTCTCTTATCTCCTCCACAGAGGTGCGATCAGAAGAGAGGGGGATACTGGAGAAAGCTGGGGTCGTCCAGAGCCTCACAGTGGGTGTGGCTCCCATCGTCGTAGTGATGGCATGCGCGTGCACTTTCACCCTACACATCGCCTTGGGCTATGACCTTACTGCAGCTCAGGTATTTAGATACGGCAACCTATAGTCACCACTACATGTTCCCATTTTTGTTTTCACTGGAAACACGCTTGGTATATGTTTTTGCTAACCATCAAATTCTGTTAAAATTATATTTCTTACTTGTTATAAAACCAACAAAAATAGATTCTTTACATTTAATGGATATTTTTTTCAATTTGAGTTGATGTGACGAGTCTCTAGCTTTTAAGGCTGACCCGAATGCTTCAAAGCTTTGACCGTTGCCATGGTAATCGACTTCCAAATTAGTTTTCGAATGCTTCGTTGTTTTTTTTTATAGTATGTAATAATAATTTAGAAAATCCCCAATAGCCCATGACATAAGGAATAAGCTTCGAATACCTTTGACTATTTCTCACCGAAGCTTCAAAGCCCAAAAAATGGTATTCGGGACAGCCCTACTAGCTATGATGAGCATTTATAGATGTTAAAGTCAGGTGTAGCCCAGGTAAACGTTTCTGCGAATAACTGTCTCCATTTCTACTCATCCTACCTCAGGCTTTCACCGTGGTTGCAGTTTTCAACTCCATGACCTTTTCCCTGAAAGTCACACCATTGGCTGTGAGGGCGCTGTCGGAGGGTGCTGTCGCAGTCAAAAGATTTCAGGTGAGAAATACCGACAAGTCTGTCACAGAGCCATCTACATTGCTTTTACGCAACACAACATTGGTATGGAAAGTATGTTCTTTAATACGCCCAGTTTATGTGTTGACTGTGGGAACATTATATCAGCGGGCAAGCAGGTTTTACCAATCAAAATGTGCTCCTGTTAATGCTAAAACACACCCGCCCACCCAACATACTGACATTTTTTGACATACTGTTTTCCAAACACATGGTAAATGTCGCATGTTGGTGAGAGATGGTTTCATAGAGCCAGCAAGGGTTAAGTAAGCAGGCGTTCCCGCCAAGGATGCACCAAAAGGCTTGAGGCACTCTGTGGTTTTACCCTAAAGCAGCACATAATTCAGTAATGAGGAACTCAAGGACAGGACAGACTGTACCTTAAGCACAAGGCTGAGTAATGTATTGGCACAGCTATACGTGTTTCATAACATACATAGCACAACCACAAGTACGTTAAACAATCTTTTGCTTTTCACAGAAGCAACCAGAAACCTTGAGCTTGTTTTCATTCAAGCTCAAAAGAAAAAAACATCAGTCAATTGTCCTTTTGTCAAGTTTGTCATCACAATGTGTGGCCAAATTATGTTGCATAAAGTAACCCTTTGTGTCTGTCTCCGCAGAGGCTCTTCATGATGGAGGAAAGACAGGTTGTTTTGGTCAAAATGGAGGATCCTATCAATGCAGTGGAATTTCAGGACGCCACGCTGGCTTGGGAAAAGGCGCGCACTCCTCCACCTGCGAAATCTAACCCACCTCCCAAGAAGCGAGGAGGGATGATGCGCGTGTTGCGCAGGGAGAAGCTCAGCCTGTACATTTCCACAGAGGACGGCAAAGCAAGCAAGGAAGTTCCCAACGCACAAAGTCTTCTCACAAATATGGAGCAGGAGAGTCCACAAAGCACCATCTCCTCCACTCAGAGCATACGACCTCCGCTGCACAAGACCCTGCACCGCATTGACCAACGCATTAAGAGGGTACAAACATTTACCATAAGTGGATTAAGGATGTTTTTATTCGAGGCGTTAAACCTTTGCTTGCTTCATGTAATTCCCACAATGCCACTCTTTTTATCCCTTTTCTAGGGTTCACTGGTTGGCATCTGTGGAGGAGTCGGTAGCGGAAAGAGCTCCCTTCTGTCTGCTCTACTGGGACAGGTGAGATTGTTCAGACAGCACAGACATGAATAACAACAAGAAGAATACTCTTTTTGAACCTTTTATTCACACCCAATGCCACGCAACGATCCACAATTTGAAAAGGAGTGTTTCAAGTGTTTTCTCTGCTTCCAACCCTCTGGTTTTCTTCTCTGGTTGCAGATGACCCTGTTAGAGGGCAACGTAGCTGTCAGCGGGGGCTTCGCTTACGTAGCTCAACAAGCCTGGATCCTCAATGAATCACTGAAAGAGAACATCCTGTTTGGAAACGAGTATGACCAAGACAAGTAAGATCAGCTACTGTATACTGATGTTATGAAAAACAATAAAGGTTGAGATTCAGTCCCCTAATTTAACATTTCTTCTCATCGTTTCCTCTTCAGATATGATGCCGTCCTGGAAGCCTGCTGCCTTCTCCCAGATCTGGCAGAGCTCCCGTATGGAGACATGACGGAGGTATCTGTCGAAATCTGCTTGTTAGTAATTGGATTTTTTAGATAAAACATGAGGCTGCAACTAATGATCATTTTCATAATTGATAATTCTGCCGATTATTTTCCAAATTAATCGATTGTTTCGTTTATAAAATGTCAGAAAATATTGAAAAATGTCCATCCCAGTTTCTCAAAGTCCAAGATGATGTCTTTAAATCCCTAAAACCCCTAAAATATTCAGTTAAATATGATATAAAACAGAGAAATCTCTATATTTGAGAGGCTAAAAACAGCATTTTCTGACATTTTTGCATGAAAAATTATTTTTCTGTCGATCGATTAGTCGACTAATTGTTGCAGCTCTAATAAAAGGCTTCTTTACTCTTGTGTACAGCCGTTTTAATTTATGTAACTGGCACAACCAGAGTAGAGTTTTATGGAGCTTTATGGTTTTTTTTTATTTCCTCTTCCTAGATCGGAGAGAGAGGAGCCAACCTGAGTGGAGGACAACGTCAGAGAGTGAGCCTGGCCCGTGCCCTCTACAGCGAGCGACCTATACTTCTGCTGGATGACCCTCTCAGTGCTGTCGATGCTTGTGTGGGTTCCCACGTTTTCCATAAAGCTATCAGGGGCGCCGCCAAAGGCAAGACGGTGCTCTTTGTGACCCACCAACTGCAGGTAAGAGACCTGTCTGTGCATTTCTAATGAAGCCAAATTTTCCTTCAGAATGTGTAATTTTTCCCAAAGCCTACAAAATAACTGATTTAGTGATGATTAGCTGATTAATTTTTGCCTCTGTTTCTTATCTTTTAATTTTCTAGTACCTGCCGGAGTGTGACAAGGTTATCCTGATGAAGGACGGGCAGATTGCCGAGCACGGCACCCATGCTCAGCTAATGGGTAAAGAGCGTGACTATGCCAGCCTATTCAACAGCATGCAACAGGAGGTAAGGCCACGTGAGGCAGCGGGCCAGCTCTTTTGAGTCAGGCATCTTTGGCCCCCACTGCACAAAAACATTGAACATTACAAGCTGAATAATTCATGAGCCCAGAAAGGCGGGCCCAGAAGCTGTAAATGTTAATGCATACATGGCCTTTCATTATTTATGCGTGTATTGATTTACTGGTGAGCTGCTAAAGACTCTGTCACCGATATCTCTGTTTAAATGACTTGCAGTGTGTTGCTGTTACAGCTGCTGTGATTTCAAAGCTCGCTTTCTTTCCTCACCGTTTCGTCTCTTAGAATCTGGTGAAAGAGAATTTAAAAAACAAACAGCAGCGGGCGAGCCCAGAAAAGGGTGACAGTGCTGTTGACGTTGCCAAGGTCGGACCAAAGGTGGAGAGCAAGAAAAGAGGTGAGCGACCCCGCCACTTTTCGTGCTCCACATGCAGAATGAATGCTAAATGCTTTTTAATTTCCTTGACAATGTTTCACATGTAATATCTTTTATTCAGAGCGACTGATGAAAGCTGAGGAGAAGGGCTCCGGTGCGGTCGCCTGGTCTGTGTATGGCGCCTACATCAAAGCAGCAGGGGGCCCAGTAGTCTTCATCATCAACATCTTCCTCTTCCTCTCCACCACAGGCAGCATAGCCTTCAGTAACTGGTGGCTGAGCCACTGGATCAGACAGGGCAGCGGGGTGAGTTTGTAGACGATCCTGCTCGACTATAATAGACGCCTCCTTTTAATGTGCGTTTGTCTCCCAAAAGAAAAAGAACTACTATGCTTCGGTGAGTTGTGGCAGCCGACTGAGCATTAATCTGAATGTGCATGATTAAAAAAGTAACGGCGCCACAGTAAACTTAATTAAAAACAAGCTCGAGCAGTGAAGAAACAGATGTGCAGCAAAATAGGCGGTGGCTGCTATTGAGAAATGTGCTTGGAATGGTAAACATCATTGAACTGACTGATTTTCATTTTTCACGTTGTATTCCAAAGTGTGTGCTTTTCTCAGTTTCATTAGAGACAAAAGGGAGAAATGGGGGAGAAATTGGATTTTTTTTCTTCACTCTTGGTAATTTGTTGCTCCATCTGCCCTCAGAACACCTCATTAATCTTGGTGAATGAAACGATGGCGAGGAACAGCATGAGACTCAACCCTCACATCCAGTACTATACGACTGTTTACGTCGCCTCCATGGGAGCTGCTCTGCTGCTGAAGACAATGAGAGGGCTGGTGTTTGTGAAGGTAAGCTCTTCCCGTCACATCCACTCCAACTTTAAAACGATAGCGGCGTTTGAAAGGGATATGAAAAGTTGATATAGTAGCGGTGTTCACAGTTAAGCACTGCTCCTCCCTAATTGTCTTTATTGTCATTTGTTCATGCTCCCGTGGTTCCAGTGCTATAATTGAAAAAGCCTGTAGGCCAAATCCATTTATCTGTCCGCCGCTGCCATGTCTCACAGCTTCACAACAACTGCATGTGTGTGCAAGAGAGACAAAGAGGCGGAGAGAAAAGGAAGGATGCGTGTGCATGCATGTCGGTTCCCCTTCAGGCGCGTCCTCCTTTTTCAAGCTAACCCAACCTGACACTGCATTGCAGAGGTTAGGTCCCCACGTTAATGTGTGCCACTTGAAATTGCTAATTTTTCAAAGATGGCTAATCTTTTTTTACCCCTAGCTGTGATGAGATCTTTGGGAGTGTTGAATATTCCATTAATAGAATTAATTTGTTCTCTGCTGCCACATGTAATTTCTGTCCTATTGGTGAGATGTCTCTTGCTCACTGGGTCATGACCTTTATGTCAGCCTCCCAGAAACTCATTATAAATGAAGATATGACAGCTTGCCTTGCACGAGGCAAAAAAAATAACTACCCACCACTGTGCACATGCTTAGCATATGGTGAAGCAGCATTTATAACTCTGCAGGCAACAGATGAGTGCCACTGTATTTATCCATTGTGTGTTTTCCTGTTTGAGGCTGAGCACATTGACAGACGATTATTCCTTCCAGCCGTCTGTTTATCCATTCCGCGATTCTTTCCGTATGTTTCCTTAAGTTGTTTGTTTCCATGTGTCAGGTCTCATGTTCAAACACGGCTGTTTGTTTATGTTGACAGTGCACGGTGAAGGCTGCCTCCGTGCTCCACGACAAGCTGTTCCGCCGGCTCCTCCTCAGCCCCATGCACTTTTTTGATACGACGCCTCTGGGTCGTATCTTGACCCGCTTCTCCAGAGACATGGATGAGGGTGAGACTTGATTTGTCTTGACTGCGAACCTTCCCCAAAGAGAGCTCTCAGTCAGCGAAGTCACCCTGGTTGACAAGGTGTACTGCCAAGACACAGTGGGGGTTTCACATGGAGTATTTTGCTTAGTGTTGCCTTTCTGTTATCCACTTCACTGGCGTCTTTGCTTGACATGTTGAGGTTGTGGGTTGCTGTTTTTTTCTGGATGGTTGGTTTTGTTTATAAGTATAATATTTTTTTTAGACTCCATTTTTCTCTCTGTTGTGAACACTAAAAGACACTTAGGGAGTCACGAAGGGAAAGTTTTCTTCCCATATAGAGATAGATAGGTAGATAGATCCAAAACCACGCAGCGTGACTGATATATAATATGTGTCCTCTCCACAGTTGACGTGCGTCTCACCATGCAAGCTGAGATGCTGCTGCAGAACCTGACCCTGGTGCTGTTTTGCTTGGCAATGGTGGGCATTGTCTTCCCGTGGTTCCTGATCTCCATCCTGCCACTGGGAGCCTTCCTCTGCGTCGTCAACCGGGTCTCCAGGTCAGACTCTCATCACTCCTGTTGTTATCATTGCTATTGGCATCAAGCCTGAGATTCAAACAGACTGTTTACACATTACATTTCATCTCCCTGAGAACAATCTGAGCAGCGTTACCAGCAGCAGGTAAGTAATAAGCAACAGGTGCTCGAGTTAAGTGGAAACTAGTAACTACATTAGTTGATTTCTGGCCACTAGGGGCAGAAAAACATCTAAATATGCTGACAGATAGACACTGGCTCATGAAGTTAATGGGGCTAAATTGTTAGCAAACAATTGGCAGCAGAAACAGAGCAACATTTGCATTTGTTAGGAGTCATGTTTCTGCCCAACAGACAACTGTTAACAGTAAAGAAAACATTTAGCTCAGTTTAGTCCTGAGGCAAATATCTAAGCTGCCAGATGTTCAACTTCCTTCACCAGTTAGTCGCTAAGTTTGTCTGCTTACTCTTTGGTTCAGGGCAGGTAGTAGGGCTGTACCGAATAGTTGGAAGCTTCGAAGCTTTATTCATATTGTAAACAGTCTTTTCCTTGTGTTTTATAGACTATTTGTGCACAGTTGCAGATAAAGATCAGGCTACACTAATATTATTAGTATTATGCTATTTGCAGAATTTGATTCCAGTGGTGGCTGCGTAGGATTGTTTCCGACTCGTGTGATCAAAACATTTTAACTCCAGAGCGTTGTGAAGTCCAAAAGTCAAAATGTATTGAAAATAAAATAGATGTAATAATTTACAAAAATTCACGACATGTTTTTATCTAACGAAATATTCTGCTTCAATTCATATTTGTTGGCGTTTAGCCTTTCAAAAACCACATTTTCAAAAACGGTTTGCTCTCCCGCTTGCTGCACATTAAAGAAAGGCACGCACCGACGAGTAATATTCATTAAAGAAAGTGCATTAACTAAAACAAACTAATAATCCGATGAATCACTTTATTCAAATATAGGATTTTGTTCAAGGATTTTTTTTGGTTTCGGGAGATGACGACAGACATTCAAAGCTTCCTCCAACAACCTCAATAGAAGCTTTGAAGGTAAAAAGAAATGACATTCGGTACAGCACTAGCAGGTAGTCTACAATGTTTTTTTTGTTTTTGCTGACAGCTTCTGCTGTAAAAGGGGTTGATGAGACTGAACCATGCAGTAAATGTGGGGCTGAAAAACACTGAGCTAAAACAGGATAAAAAATCTCTGTAGAGCTGCAAAGTGTCCATTATTTACTTTACAAAGAGAGATTTGATTAAATGTTAAATCAAACCAGTCTCATGCATAAAAATGCTGCCAATTAAAGGAGCTTTCTGTTAGTGGTGAATGTGATTAGCTTTGTATTGTTATGTTTATTATATTGTACAAACGACAGCATACATGGCAGCACAGTCCATAATGATTATGAAATAGGTGATGCAAACTTATTCTAACAGGTAACTTTTATTGGAGGATAGTGAGGCTAAATAACTGTGAAAGAGGTGCAGCGATAATCTTTATCTGCCAGTGTGTAGAGCGCTACCGGTCATTGATTAAACTTTTCACAGCTTCTGTTCTGCTCGGTTGTAAATGTTGCAAGAGCGCGCTGGATGATCTGATGACTCTGCTTTAGTCATTATTTATGGCTTTGCAGCAATTTTGCAATAAAGGCGAATCCACTGAGGGGAACAGCAGCTCGCTGGCATCTTGGGAAATAACCACGGTGTCTTGTTGCTTCCTGTATCTGAGAGATCGAGAAGAGCATGACATTGCATGTTAGGGTTATTGTGCTGGTGTAAAGTTATGATATAATATAAAATATCTTCATTTATCTTTTAAGAGCCACTTGATTTGTAGATTATTAATCACTCCTGAACCAAGAGGAAGAGATGACCCCCAGCTTTTACCAAACGGTAGTCAGCAGCACCCCTCGGCAACACTTTAAAAGAATGAAATACTGTATCTTACAAAGTCACGACATCCCGGGATATGTATAGATGTTGCATCAAACTGCAGCTCCCATTGAAATCACCCACTTCTGAAGCGGCCTTTATTGAATTCTGAAATGAAACTGCCCAGGGCATAAACATGTTTGTCTGGATCACAGCCTCCAAGCGAAGAAGTGTCATGTTGTTTCCCTCTCTCTCCTGGGCTTTTTTATGAGAAAACCAAATGATTCATGGGAGACTCGTAATTCACACGCACCATCCATTCTGTCGTGGTGTCTAAAAGTAGAAAGACGCCCCACCTCTGTCAATAAACCTCTCTCGCTCACACCGACCCGTCGACGGCGAGTCTCTCTGGCTGCTGATTGTGTGGCCGTCTGTGCGACGGCGCTCATAATATTGCACATGCATCAGATAGCAGGAAACGACCGGAGCTCTGTCTGGAAAACGGCTGCTGTGGACCGTGTCCCTCTCTGTCCACCGTGTCATCATTACCTGTCTGACACACAACTGCATCATTAGAGCTGATGCATTTTCCATTTCTTCATTCTTTAGAGGTGCTTCAGCATTCAGGTGTAATGTCTTGTCGGTATCTAACTAAATATATATGTGGTTTATGGCAGCAATATCACTTTAACCAAAAATGTGATACTTTAGATCTTAAAACCAATTACCTTCACAAAGGTGTGTACTTGTACTACTTTATTCAGGATTGTACAGTACTTACTGTGGCTTATAGTAGAGTGTTGCTCATGAGGTTTTTTCCAATTTAATGTAATTTATTTGGAAGATTTACTCCTCATGCCGGAGCTTATTTGCACACAATACCCCACCATTTTCATTCAAATAAGGCAAACCTGAGTGGAGGCTTTCCAATTTTGCAGCCCTGCAATTTTACCTCATAAGGACTTTTTTTTCACAACCATTTAAGGTTATAAATCAAAACAAACTTTAGTTGTAATGAATTTCTAGAGTTAGTTTATATCTTGCCTGTAATAAGAATGGATATTTTAAGACAGTGGGACTTTCAATCACTCATCAAATTATGAAGTTATAGACACTAGAAAAACTGCTTGAGGTCTGAATGATATTAACATCTCGCAAACATCTGCATTTAATTATTTTTAATTGCATATTTACACAATATTTCTTGGGTCCATGTCTACTTCCTGTCAGCTGATGTCATTGGCTGCGTCCGGAATCGCATACTATGCACTACATACTCAATATGTGTACTATCGTTCAACATACTGTGAATAAACAGTAGTATGTATCTCTTCGGAAGAACTGAGCAGCAATTTACGTCGTCGCTTCCTGAGAGCCTCCATGCCAGTTGGAGACATGTAACCATGGTAACCCGTGCCAACCTCATGTGACCGAAACGTCTGTTTGTGAGAATCAAAATCTGAACTAATTTTAAAAAATATATTACTTCTAGCAAAGTGAAATCTTATACTTACAGTTAAGTCGAAGCATTATTGATTGTCGTCACTACCGCATTGCATTGTGGGATATTTATGCCACCATAGTGTTCAGCGTTTGCATACTGTAATATGCGTACTATTGGTTTCATACTAATGTTTAGGACACCTAACTTATGATGCAACTATTCACTTGACTGCAACAGGAGATAAACTGGGACACATTTGGAATCGTTACAACTGTGAAATGATCTATAGTAGGAAGGTAAATGTAAAAGATGATCTTTCTCTATTTCCAGGGTTCTGATTCGTGAGTTGAAGCGCCTGGAGAACGTTAGCCAATCACCATTCACCTCTCACATCACCAGCAGTCTTCAGGGACTCTCCACCATCCACGCCTACGGAAGAGGCCCCGACTTCCTCCAAAGGTGAGTACAATGGTGCCTGTCACAGATGGAAATCATTAAACTTGAATTTAATCTTATCTCTCGTTCAGTTTACTCCCCGGTTTGTAAATATACCACACCTCATGGTCGCTGGTTTTATCTCTCTTTTTCCAGATATCAGGAATTACTGGACACCAACCAGGCCTCCAACTACCTCTTCAGCTGTGCTATGCGCTGGCTGGCTGTTCGCCTCGACCTCATCAGCATCTCTCTTATCACTGGTGTAGCACTTTTCATTGTCTTCATGCACAATCAGATACCTCCAGCCTACGCAGGCCTCGCCATATCGTACGCAGTGCAGGTTTGTAAACAAACACATGTAGTATGGAGACACTGGCAGCCCTAGTAGTCTTAGAAAAGGCTGAAAAGAGGGTAGTTTGAAGCTTTAGACAGGATTAGAAATGTGGCAAAGTGAAGCCTCTTCTGTTTCTTACAGCTACTATAGAGAGGCATTTTATAGTATTATAGCATTTAGCTGAACTGTAGTTGGGAAAAACAGTTGTTTAGCATTCAAAGGTAGCTGTTCAGCAGAAGTTACTTATTTTGCTCCTTTCCCACTGGACAAAAAACCCCTAACATCTGGCCTTTGCCTTCATTATGAAAGGTTACAATCTGCAATCATTCCCGGGACAAATGACTCTGCAGCTAAACACGCTAAATTTCACCCCTTTTCCGGTGCGATGCTATGTGACGTGCGTTGAAGTGAATATATAATAAATAAAATCAATAGGGATTTGGACCAGTATTATAATTTATTAACGTACAAAACATACAATTAATATGCGTTCCTCAACGCCACCAGACTCCAATCACAAAACAGTAATTTTACCTCTCTGATCGTCGTAAAACACACTTCATTCATTTGTTAGTCTTCCCACTGTTCCAACAATCACCAACTCTGGTTTGACCGTTTGAAAGAGAGACTGAATAAGTAGCAGATATAAAAAAAAAAAGTAGTAACTGCCGACAGTTTCACATTTTACTAACCCTGCCTCTAGTGCCGACTGGTGCGTCTGTGATGTTGAACGTGGCATGCCAGGAAAAAAACCCAGAAAGGCCGGTACAACGGCACGGCATACTCAATCAATCAAGTTTTATTTATAGAGCACATTACATAAGACAGGCGTAGACTCAATGTGCTTCACTTGCAATGGGAAAGGAGTCTATCGCCTCTTTTTTCAGCAGGTTTTTCCGTGTTTACAAAACCTGCATAAACACGCTAATTTTGGTGGGAAAAGGGTAATAGTCTTGCTTTAAATGACCAACATGTTATACACATATTCAGCCTCACTCATTTTCCTTTTTGGTGGGGGATGCATCAAAGAACTACTGTATACATGCAACTGTATCTCCACAGCTTGTCTTAGAGGAACCACATGGTTTTATTATTTTTTAAATGCTTAGTGATTTACTGCATGTCATAATCAACAGTCATGATTAAGAATTGTGAAGGAGCCACATCAGCAAATCTGTTTATTAGGTTGTAAATCTTCTGATTGTTTCGCTGCTCGTTCGTTGACGAGGAGCAGCTCTTGTAAATAACCAAGTGTTTCATAGTAATTGGTGCGACAGTGCTAACCATTAACCTTCCACCTCTCTCCGCTTTTCTCTCACCTCCAGCTGACCGGCTTGTTTCAGTTCACCGTGCGGCTGCTCACAGAGACCGAAGCTCGGTTTACATCAGTAGAGAGGATCAATCATTATGTAGAGGTAAGAGCATTGATTAGTGCAGGGGAGAGGGGAGGTGGATTATGTGGCACATTGTGCACGGTCACATAGACTGGCACACCGTCTAGAATCACACCATCAGACGCAGACCAGCCCAGAATGACAAAGCAGCTGAATTCAGGGCAGTTGGCATGTCCAGACGTGTGTGTGTGTGTATGTGTGATAAACACAGCAGGAAGCAGATAGAAAGCCAGTGTGAGGTCTTAACACACTCCAGAGCACATGACAGGGCTTGTTTCACACAACAGCCATCAAACGGGCAAAAGATACGAATATCAACTCAACTTTTTTTTTTTCTTTGCTAGTCTCAAGTTCAAAGAAAAGCTCATAGAGAGAAAATCTCTGCACATCAGTTCAGGCGCTTGCACCTCCACAGAGATTTAGAGATTAATACCAGATTCCATCTCCGTTCCTTATCTCAGTGTCTAGAGAGTGAAGCACCCCGACAGAGTCCCGAGGCAGATGCTCCTGCCCCCTCCTGGCCTCAGCAGGGAAACATCACCTTCCAGGATGTGGACATGCGTTATCGTGAGGATCTGCCGCTCGTGCTTAAGAAGCTGTCCTTCAGCATCCTGCCGGAAGAGACCATCGGCATTGTGGGCCGCACGGGATCAGGTACGAGTGACCCGTTCTATTCCCCAGCCAGCAGCATCTCTTTTGTACACACATCTCTTCATGCTGTATCTTTTTCTGTACGCGTTTGCAGGGAAGTCCTCCCTGGGTGTCGCTCTGTTCAGACTGGTGGAGCTGACCGGAGGCTCGATCGTCATTGACGGAATCAATATTGCACAGATTGGTCTGGATGACCTGCGAAGCAAGCTAGCCATCATTCCTCAAGAGCCCATGCTCTTCATCGGGACAGTCAGGTAATCCCGATGATAATTACTTGTATTAACAAGCTTTGTGTTTCATGCATTGAGCGGAGGGAATGAATGAGAAACACGTAGCCCTCAAGCATTAATGTGCTCTTAAGCAACTGCTCTAATGGAAAATCCCTCAGTGTCTACTGATGCAACAATGTGGTCATCTATCACATGAGTCAGTGCTTACATATACGTATAGCACTTCCTTCCCATATAGTTGGATACTCCCTGCTGCAAACAGTGGTGTGCCTTCAGTCAACCCGCCTGTTTAGATCTCAAATATATGTCTTTTACTTCCAAACAGAGCAGAATATATTATCTGTGATCCTATTAGAATACGTATCCATATCCCACTGTTTGCCGTGAAATGGTTTTCTAAAGATGTTTGATTTATACTAGATACTATTTGCTGTGCGTGAGCCCAGCAGTGATCTGGGACTCTTATTATATAGACTCTGCGTGTCTATCAGTGTGGATGTAAAGCCACACCAGAGGGAAATTATTACGGAAACAAAAATGGTGCCAGGCAGTAAGAAATGAAAGAACAGATACGCTAAATTTGACAGGCAAGACCGTTTCAAAAAGAAAACATCAGCATTTATAAATACTAGCAGTAAGTTGCTGTACGGATGCCGATTTCCTCTGTCTCAGGTGAAAATTGACCTTTGTCAGCTGAGGGTAAGGAGTGTGGTATCGACAGTTTACTGTGCTGTACCTCTGGTTTTAAAGGATAACTTAGGTATTTTTCAATACTATTTTCCCATGTGTTTGGGTCTAAGTGACTAATGGGGACAACAATTTTTGAAACTGGTCCAGTATTGAGGGAAAAACGCTGTAACTGACAGCCGCAAAACGAGCTGCAAGGGCAAGTGAGCAGCGTCAATGCAACGTTAAGTTCACTAAAGTGTTTGTTTCTGCCACAGACATGCTCAGATTGTTATTATAAGTGTCTGACAACATTATGGAAAGGACCCTACGGAGAAATAAAACGGTTCTCTTACCTTTCGCTTAATCCGGTCGGTTTTGTTATTGTGTCCAATCCCGCTCAAGTCTCGTTGTGAAATCTGAACATCTCCGTATACTCCGGCTCAAATAAATACGGGCGGCCATCGAATTCAAAGACCTCATCCACGTTGTCTAAATTATCTAAATATTCAGCCATGACATTGAAAATCTTTTAGATAACAACACTAAGCTACACTTTCTGTACTCCAACACAACAAACTCTGCCCGGCTGGCACTCTGCTTTTCCACCGTGGATGTATTCCACTATTCCACCGTTGTCTTCTGGCAACACATCAACTCGCCAGATTTCAGAATGAGACTCTCACCATATTGTCAGACACTTATAATAACAATCAGAGCCTGTCATGGCAAAAACAAGCACTTTTAGTGGACGTAAATTACGATGCCAGCTTGCCCCAATAGCACCATATTGCAGCCCGTGAGCAGCTGCCATCTACAGCGCTCTCCCTCAATACTGAACCAATTTCAGAAATTGTTGTCCCCCATTAGTCAGTTAGACACAAAAACATGTGAAAATAAGGTTGAAAAATACAGACGTTATCCTTTAATATAAAATTGTCATAATGTTTAATCCAGTCAATTATGTCTTCTTTTCCCAATAGGACTAATTTAGACCCGTGGGATCAATACTCTGATGCACAGATATGGGAAGCTCTTGAGAAGACGCATATTAAAGAGATGGTAAGTGACAACATGGTTCGGCACTGTCAGATTGAGCTAAATGATGCATCACTTGAACAGAATAAGCCCGTAACATTCGTCCTTATACCTCTGTTCACCCCTCTGGCCTTCCTCAGATCAGCCAGCTGCCTCACTCGCTCCACTCAGAGGTGACGGAGAACGGAGAGAACTTCTCGGTGGGAGAACGGCAGCTGCTCTGTGTGGCCAGAGCTCTGCTGCGCAACAGCAAGGTGCTTGATTATATTACACCTCTAGTTCACCTTGACATGTGGAACATTGTTTGACATGGATGATGATAGCAGCTCAAGCTTCATAATAAGAAAACACCATTATCCATATCATAGAATGGTCAGTGTGCATGTGTTCCTGCATGGGATAACACTGTCACCTAGTGGTGTGCATCAGAACTGCATCTCATAAACATGAGCAGCATATACAGTATATAATAGTGTGATGTTTTTCCTAATTTTGAGTTAATGATTTTCTATAATGTTACACTAAGACCATGTCTTTGTTTGGATAATGTAATCCCCCAGTTTTGTTGTTTTTTATCTCATCTTTTTTTGTTGTTATTTCTGTAACGTAGCTGATTTTTTTTGTTTTTGTTTTCTATTTTTAGGTACTTATATTGGACGAGGCGACAGCAGCCATCGACACTGAGACAGATCGTCTCATCCAGGAGACAATCCGCTGTGAGTTTGGCAGCTGCACCACCCTCATCATCGCCCACCGCCTCAACACCGTGATGAGCTGCAGCAGGGTCATGGTCCTGGACAACGGCCAGGTGTGTATAGAGGCGACGCGACTGATTGCACCACACGGGCCCCCTTTGGTTGAAGCTCATTCCCGAGTTGAAACAGCCCTGATTCACTGTGTTGAACTGCTCCCTTTGAGGTGATGGATTGGATGAGGCATTTTACTTAGGCGGTGCTGTGTTCAAGCTGACAGTTGATGCATGTAGTGAACATGGAATGCACACAATTGATTACCTGCTTCAGTGTCACGCCTTAACCCTGTTAATAAGTCGAGTCTATCTCTCTATCCAAGGACGGTGTCGAGTCAGCCTGTTCTCATTCCCAGAGTGTCAAATACAGAGTCTTTGTCATGGACGTCAGTGTTCGGTACCGCCGCACAAGGCACCCTTTAACGTCGATATGAAACCATTAACTACAATGTAAACCCATCCGCGGCAACAGTAAACGCTCAGGGAAAATGCACCTGGAGTGTGGTGACATAGTTTAAAGAGTGAAAAGGCACACACAGGGCGGGCGGGAGGGGAAGTGGATGGGTCCAACAAACACAAGACTTAGATACAGGAGACCGCTGCTCATGTCCCATGCGTCATGTTACAATCAGCTGTTCGTTCGTGTCCCGTGTTCACAATGTTCAGTGTCATTTTCACTGTAGAAAAGTAGTAATTTTAAGCCCAACCATGTAGTTCTTTCCTACTGTAAACCTAACTATAGTGGTTTTGTTGCCGAAAATAAAGTGACGCCAAGGGGTGTGACAAAGCTGCAGTATGTGACAAGTTGGGATGAGGACGTGTTGGTAGACTAAGAGTGAAATGTGATAGATGCATCAGGATGGATGAGATTCACGGTGTGAAATAACACCTATTTTATGGCCATGTAACCGTCCTCTCTGGCCTCGCTGCAGTGGGGTGCCAGTGGCAAGGCAGTTTCTACACAGACATTGATGAAGTTGAATTATTTTGCTTTTATTAGATAGCCCTAAATGGTGTAATACTTGTGACAGATTGCATTAAGCAGCACATATTCAGCTTTGATGGTTGGCAGCTTAGTTTGCTGTGGTGTTAATCACGTAGCTGTGACAACTTAGCTTTTAATTCACGCCTTTAATTTGTTGTATATCATCTGTCTGTACTATATATATAGCAGAAAGAAAGTCTTATAGTTTGAGCCGCGTCAACATTTGAGTGTAATGTAGCTTTTTAGTGATCGATTAGCATTGGTTACAGAAACCAAAGCGTAACAAAGCTGCCTGAGGTCATATTTTCCAGACATTAAAATTCTTTTCATATGCTGCCAGTGGGAAATAACTCGGGTTGCAATATTCTTCGAGAAAATAATATGCCTTGATTTTTTTATTCTCTCTGCAAAAGTTCATGGAATTAACAAGTTGAACCCTCCGATTTCATATTTTATATGCTGGCACTGATCGCTGTTTTTATCCTTTTCATTCTCATAGATCTCGGAGTTTGACAGTCCCGCTGCTTTGCTGGCAGATGAAAACTCAAGATTCAGAGCCATGGTAGAAGCAGCAGAAAACCAAAGCAGATAAAAGACACTGGAGCTCAACTTTGGATGAGCGGCGACGCCACAAAATATTCAGTGGAATACCTGAAAATGCACATAAGAACCCCACAATTAACTCAGTCCTGCCGTGGTGTGAAAGTAAAAAAAGAAATTACACTGGCTCTTGTGGCTGCTCTGTGTAATAATGTCTGTTTATTTCCAAACCAAAGACCCAGGGATCACACTTCTGAAGGACGCATCAAATCTCACTATGCAAAGAAAGACATAGCAGCCTCCTGCTCTTTGCCGAGTTGTTTCCTGGAGGCCAAATAATTAGCTGCAAGTGAAACAGAGCTACGCCTCTGAATATAGCACTTTATAATTCATGTGGACACATGGAAGGACATGTGGTGCTTCCTTTTCCTCTGGAGGTCAGCTGATCAGTGAGACTCCCGATTAGTTTTAGTCATTTTATTTACAGAACTAAGACCTCACAGTGCAAGAATGTACTAGTTAGTACTGATTATTCAATAAGGTATATTAAATTAATCACATATTATTAACCATTCCTATTAGGCTCTGTCTGAAAATGGTTTTCTTTTTATGTTTTATGCATCTAGTAAAATGTTATATTCAGTCATTTCTGTAATTTATTGCAGAAGCGATACGTGCCTAGAGCTGTAAACACTTTCAGGTCATATAATGGAGTTAGCCATGTAAGCATGCTTTTTTTTTAGGCTGCGTGCAAGTACTGTGTTTTTGGAATGAGCCGAAGTTTCCTCTAAATCCAAATGCTGGAGTTTAAAATATGCACATATTACGCTAATGTTGTTTTTTTACCTGCAAGGTAAAATTCTGGTGTCGAACAAAGTGTGTTATGCAATTAAGGTTGTAAACCCCGGTACAGTGTGCAATGAATAACAAAGCTGAAAGTGGTCAACATAAGATGTGTCCTCAGATGTTTGGGGATTGTAAACTTCTGCCTTATAATCAAGTATGTGCTGAACAATCATGAAGAGTGCAATATCTTTCTATTGCATTGATACAAGATTGTAATCTTTTTTTTGTAAATGTTTGATTTTTGTTATTAAGGTTCTTGTTTTTTCAATAAAAATATTTTTTATATATGCTGGTCTCCAATTGTTTAAAGCTATTCTACATGTTAAAGGGGAACTTTTTTAAACTGATTTTAAACAATCATCAATCGATTTTCGTGGCCAAAAGATCAAGATATCTATAGGAAATTTAAAAAACACATATATAATAATGCTATCAGTCTTTAACTTTGTTTATTGTGCATTCGGTCTCTTTTATAGCAAATTAATTACACTAAAAATATGAGTATAGGGAGGTGGAGTCTAACAATAACTGTACAAAAGTGTAGAAAAGAACAATTATACTAATGGATAGTGTGTGGGAAAAAATGGAAATAATTCAAGAGATGCTGGATTATTTACACAATATTATCAAATATGTATTTACGCATGATATCAATATTTCATTTTTAAAATATCATGGTTAATCGCCAATACCTGTATATCACGACACCCCTACTGCATAATATGTGAAAAGTCCTATAAAGCCTTTCGTGGCTCAAGGCACTTAATCTGCTGCCCACACACACACCTGTTCCCCAGCTGACTATGTGCTGATATCAGCTGATATCTGCACTGTGTGGGAACTGGTCAGCTGTGAGCAAACAACATAAATTCCTTAACAAGGTAGAAAATAGTTGGAATTCTTGAACCTGCCCAGGAGTGAAAGGGGGATACTTATTTATTGATTTATTAACAGAACGTGAAGGACACCACGATGTGTGTGTGTGAGAGAGATAAACAACAACCCTCACCTTATTAGTATTACAGTCAGCAGCTCAGAGCCGTTCTTGTCCAGGGTTCACCTCCCTGGTCGTACATGTTACACAACATGACATAATCTTATCTTCTAAGCTTGTGGATATACCTGCTTTGTATGTTCAAGGATGTGTGCATGTACAGTATGTTTGTTTGTGAGGAAAATGTTTGGTAAAGGCTTGACTGTTATTTGTTTTTTTTTACTGCTTATTTGTCTATCACTCAAGTTAGTCAACCTGTCTTCCTGGCTTAGAGTCTGAGTTTTAACAAATAAGATTACAGATATTACAAACTGTAGTCCTTCATTAATGCATTTGGACCCCAGTTAAGGCTCCGTTCCTTCCACTCTCTGTGCAATGTGTACAGTTTTCCTTTGCTGAAACACCTTTTGCTGTGTGGTATTTTGATTCAACACATTCATTCAAGCTTGTGAAACTAAATGTTGACACACAAATTTTTTTTAACAGAAAATATAGCGGATTGTGCTTTTTTTCCATTGCAAATTTTCAAATAAATTCGCACAAACCTGCTGACAGCTCTCAGTGCCCCCGGGGCTCAAGGGGCGACTGACTGTTAATACAGTCTTCCCTACTACTGTGCATGTTGAAAATAAACCCATCAACCCAGAGCAAAGTTTAAGACTTGCACAACAGTGTCCTCTTACTGTGTCTATTGACTCAAATAAGCTTCAAATAAGATTTTGAGCTTGAAAATGGTGTAAAAACTCTGCATGGGAAATTCAAGATTGTGAATATGTAGAAAAAATTGCATATTAACAAAAACGCACACACATTATAAATTAGGATTTTGGGCCAGATTTTGTAGGCTACTTAGAGTGTCAAATGTAAATTATGTTTAAACATCATCAAATCTTTTCTACACATTCACAAACTTGAAACTCTCGCGCAGTTTGTTTTGCACAGGTTTACAAAAGTAGGTTAGATATTCAACCACAGGCTTTGAAACTATTCCTGAAGATTTTATTAGACTTTTTATTGACCCAACGTGTTACCCCTTGTCATCCTAATGTCAAAGGAGCATACTTCTGTAATCAAGTTCAGGTTTTAGTTTTATTTGTCATGTGCAGGTTAACACAGGGTCAGCGGTGCAATGACATGTATAGGATGAGAGAACAAGTCAGCTCAGCACTAAAAGCAGTAGATAAGATAAGATAAAGTGACAATAATAACATAGAATAACATTAATAAGATAAAATGACAATAAGTGTAAGATAAAAAGTGATGTCATAAATCAAGTGAAATACAGTACTGTATATACATATGAAAATTAGGGTTGTGTGTGAAAGTGAGTGACAGAATCTCTGACAGTTTTGCACAAATTTAATGAGGAAGAGGAATAAAATAATAAATATTAAAATAATAATAATAATAATAATAATAATAAATATAGCACCATAAGATAGATTAATAACAACAATAATAATAATAATGATAATAAATATAGCACCATAAGATAGATATAACATAAATAAATAAATAATAGTAACAATAATGATAATAATAATATAAATAAAAAATACTGCACCATAAGATAGATAAATGAATAAAAAAATATAGCACTATAACTCCTCCATTCTCCATGACTTTTACTTTGATGTTTGATAATGATATTTATAATAATAATAATAATAATAATAATATTAATAATAATAATATAGCACCATAAGATATATAGCTAAATACATAAAAATAAAAATGATAAATATAGCACCATAAAATAGATATAAGATAAATGAATAAATAAATACATAAATAAATACATAAATAAATAAATAATTAATAATAGTAACAATAATGATAATAATAATAAATAAAAAATACAGCACCATAAGATAGATACATGAATAGATAGATAGATAAATAAAATAAAAAATGAA